>NW_015557117.1:291368-296700 GCF_001515605.1 Sinocyclocheilus anshuiensis | reverse complement strand
TATGAACCTGTTTTGCCCCTGTTTCTGTTCCGGTGTTTCCTTATTTGGTCATGTTCCTGTCCTCGTTTAGTCTAATTAGTTTGATTATCATTCCATGCACCTGTGTTTCCCTTATTATCCCCTGTATTTAAGTCCATGCCTTTGCGTTCTTTGTTTGTCAGATCTACTTGTTATGTTTGTGTGTCATTCCTCGTTCCTGTTGTGGATTTACCTGTGATTACTCATTAAAAGACTGTGTTGCGTCTCCTGCGCTCCTTCCCTCCGGCACAGCCGTGACCTGTTACCTCCGTGTCTACCCTCCGTTTTTGTTTCTTAGTTTTTCCCAGTGTCTTTTTTTTCCGTTGTACCCCTATGGACGCCTTCACCCGCCCCAAATTCCTTCTCCTCCTGCTGGAGCAGGGGGATAGATCTCTCGAGGGTCATACCAGACTTTTCCTGGAAATCGCCAACATCACCAGCTACCCGGACTTAAGCCTTTTGTGGAGTGGATACTGGCGAGAAAACAGATTGCCATTCACCATCTGCTCTGTGGATGATCTCGCCAGATCCGCTCCTAACCCAGAGCCCAGCCCACCATCTCCCATGGTGCGGAGCATCAGCCCGAGCTCACCGATGACGGAGAGCCTATTCCCGCCACGATCGACGAGCCAGCGCAAAGCCGAGCGACTGAGCAGAGAATCCCCCCGGAAGCAGAGCCAATCCCGTCAGACCAGATGCGAGAGCCAGCGACAGTGCCCGCCGCGAGGGAGCAAGCCGTGAACGGTGAGAGCGCAGAGTGGAGCTTTGCCCACTGCACCGCAGCTGAGGGTGAGCTAATTATACAGCTGGGACTGCTGAACTTTGAGGGGGACCATATAGACTAGGAAACAGAGCTGGAAACCGACTTGCCCCCTCTCTTCTCTCCTTCGTCCCTGCTGGTCCCGTCCAGCCCTGAGTGGGCTTCCGTTTCCCAGTCCAGTAAAGAGAGGGCTCCTGGTCCCAAGTTAAGCCTGGAGGCTCACAAATGCCTACCCACCCACCCTCTCCTGCCTCCTCCACTGCTGTCGTCTGGCAGCCCCTCTGCTCACCCTCAGCCCACCATCAGCACGGTGCGAGCTCCGTGGGACTGCCATCCTCCAGCGTCGCCGTGGCTGGAGTACCCCTTGACTCCGCCTCCTAGGCCCGGACTCCGCCTCAGCCGGTAGACCCAGCGGCTCCACCTCGGCTCCTAGCTCCCTCACCTCCACCGTCACCTGTCGATCCACCAGCTCCACCGGGCTCCCTCATCCCTCCGGCTCCGCCTTGGTCGGGCGTCGACCCGCCATCGCCTCAGGACTCCGCTCCTCCGGCTGCACCTCGTCGCTCTGTCCCAACGGCTCCATTGGGCTCCTCCCTCCCACCAGCTCCACCTTGGTCCTCAGTCGCTCCGGCTCCACCGCGGATCTCCGGATCTCCGCCTCCGACTCGGTCGCCAGAGCCCTCGGCTCCACCCTGGCCCCCAGAATCCTCCGCATCCCCCTGGCTCGTTGGCTCTCCATCTCCGCCTCGGGCTCCTCCGCCACCTGCTCTGCCACCGTTGGTCGGCTCCCTCTGTTGTTGTCTACGGTGCGAGGAAGCGCCTTCCGGGAGGGGGGCGATCTGTCAGGATTATGGACCTGTTTCTGTTCCGGTGTTTCCTTATTTGGTCATGTTCCTGTCCTCGTTTAGTCTAATTAGTTTGATTATCATCCCATGCACCTGTGTTTCCCTTATTATCCCCTGTATTTAAGTCCATGCCTTTGCATTCTGTGTGTGTTGGATCTACTTGTTATGTTCGTGTGTCATTCCTCTTTCCTGTTGTGGATTTACCTGTGACTCATTAAAAGACTGTTACGTTTCTCCACATCTCCTGTGCTCCTTCTCTCCAGCACAGCCATGACACACTGGCACGCACAATACTAAATGCTCTCAACACCTTAAAATAATGATTAAATAGGAAATTACAAAAGAAAACAACAATAAAAACAATTCTCACTGAAGTCTGTCTTGTTTAATGGTTAAATGTTGCATTAATGCTGGTCTAATTTATGCTGTTCATTTACATAACCTTGCTATTGAATCTGTCTGATTAGCACAGTTCCTCTGTTAAAGGTGGTTGATCATGGAGGTCTTGGTTTATGTAGTGGCGTCACCAGCATCCCGGTCTTTTCTTAAGGGAATGCCTTGTGTGGGAAGCACAAGTGGCTCCCCTTGACTTGTTTCTCTTTACTTGTTTTGACCTGTGTCCCTCTGTCTGCATCACAGCTGCTGCTGATTTACTCTGACAGGCTGAGCAACAGGCCGACATCACACCTGCCTCTGCTCTCTTATCAGCGAGTGAAATGAGGGTCAGCTGTGTGAATGGACACCCGGCTATCGTTCTGAGGATCTGAATGGGACTGTCCAGCACACACCTCTGGTTAAGGGCATGTTTCACAGACTGTCACGCTGCTCTTTAATCAGCTGTGCTCAGTAGACAGAGCACAGAGCTAATGAGTCATGGGTTTAAGAGTGGATTGGCACGCAAACACATTTTGATAAGGAATTAATACATGATTAGTGACAAATAAACAGGAGAATGATGAAACCAAAGGGTTAAGGTCAGTCAATCAGGGTACTATTACACATGGGCCCTTGAAAACAGCAAAAATCACTGGCCAGTATGTGGCAATGTAACTTTGTAAAGAAACACTAGGCGCCTGTGCACATATAGAATGAACACGTAATGCGCACGCGCATGACACCACAGTTTTCACAAATTCACGTTTTTGTAATTTACACAGAAATTATAACAGTATTGTTTTCAAAAAATTGCACTTTGAAACCCACTTTGAAAAGTTTGCCTTTTCAGGCCCCGAACTGTAAGTGAATGGCCAACACGCATAAAAAGTTTTCAGTTTTTAGTTGAAAACGGTGTTGTGTAAACTTCCCCTCAGTAAATGTTTTACCAGTGAACGATTGTTATGTTTTTTTGTTTGTTTTTGCTAGTAAAGGGTTTGGGATTGTGCAGCTTATCATCAGCCAGTCAGTTGTCATGATGTAATTCCTTGCAGTTTCAGAGTGATTTAATTTTTGCACATTTGAGACTAACTGTTGAGATTAACTGTTATATACAGAAAATAATACCATTCAAAAATTTGAAGGACGTTCGTCCTTGTGTTCACCAAAGTGGCAAAATAAATAAATAAATACATAAATAAATAAAGGGTTAAAACAGGTAAAAGAACTGAAAGATTAATAGTATATGTTTAGAAAAGAGTATTATGGATGGATGAATCTAAGTTTGAGGCAATGAGCTGATGTGAACCATTTGAATGCATAGGGAGAAGTGCCATACAAGTCAGTGACACTCATGAGAAGAGCTACAAGAAGATTAAACTTCAGGTAATTATCTTTATAACATGTATGCTGGAATGCAGTGTTGCACATGGAGGATTCTTTGATGAACAGAAGGCTTGAATACAGCATCTGAAATAGAATGTAATTTTTAACCTCACAAATGTCTTTACAATAATCTTTCAATTAATTCACTGCATCATATGTCAATAAAAGAGTCAAGTTCAAACAGAAACATACAAATGTTTCCAGACTTTTAATGTATTTTATCAGAATTTCTCCAGGACATACCAACTTGAATTGAACTGATTCTAGCCTTTTAAGACCATGTATTAGACTTTGTTTGTATAACTAAAGAAACAAATACTTTGCAAAGTCATGTCAGAAATAGGTGAACAACTATTTAATTTTGTCGATTTTTCTGCTTCCGTCAAAAACCAGAATGTGCTTATGAATCTATGAAGGTTTCCTTTTGTGTTGTAGTTTTACGGCAAGACTTTGAGAATGAGGGATTTTAATGATAATTGCATGTCATATTTTATGACATTATCTATGCAATTTAAAATACATATTTGAGTAGTTCAACTGATAGACTAATCATTCTGTGTGTGATAGCAATAATTCCCCCTTTTTAATCTTCACATGACCTTGAAATATTGACATTTCAATGTCAACAGACCTCTGATAAAATATTTTTTAGATTGAATTTCATCACCAGCAAAAGGAATTATTCTGTGTTTAAGGGTAAAGCTGTGTTCCAGTAGCAGTGATATAAAGTCCAAAAGCACAGTGACTTTTCACTGTTTGTATCACTCTGTGTTTGCATGCTCTAGACTCTAGACAGACTGGCTTTATCAAAAACTGCCCCCCTTACCCTCATTCACTGTTCCCTATTATTCCATTGGTATAGTTCACTGAATGGGTGAATAAAAATGACTGAGCAAATTTCGACACTGAGTGCACCAGAAGTGCAGTGGAAGGCATCTTCTGGTGAGAGGCGGGAATTCATATGGCACGTGTCGTTGCTCACAGTAGATGTATATTCTCTAGCTGCTAGCAGTACAGTGAACATCGGTTGTAAACTTGTTATTAGTTGCATTATGGGATTGAATGAGTGCACTCAAAAATGTCTATGGTTTTGGACACCTCTACAAATTGCTTTCCCCTAAAATAGTCCACCACATAAGGGTATAGGGGGAAACACAATGATTGTCTTTATGAGTAAGTTATTGAAGGTTTTTTTTGTTGTATAGTTAGTTTGAGTAATGTGTTCACACTGATTCCAGAAAGAAAATTTGTACTTCAAATGCCCAGATTATGGGTATTCACTTAAAGGAGACATATTATGCCCCTTTTTACAATATGTAATATAAGTCTCAGGTGTCCCCAGAATGTGTCTGTGAAGTTTCAGCTCAAAATACCCCACAGATCATTTATTATATCATTTTGAAAATGCATATTTGGAGTGGAAGCAGAAACACGCTGTTTTTCGTGCCTGTCTCTTTAAATGCAAATTAACTGCTGCTCCCCGCCCCCTTTTCCAGAATAGACCTGCGCCATTACAGCTCGTACCTGCTAAAAAACATCTGTTTTGGTTCTGATTATCATGTTTATCGCGCTGAAATCCTGCGTTTGAAACCATATTAGTTTAAACTTCAGTTGGTTATGTCTGTGAAGGTAAACAGCTGGGAAATAAATTGCATTTTTATCTTAGATCTGTGTGGCAGCAGCAATACACAATAAATAAATCAATAAATCCACTGCTCTCTTGTCTCCTGTGAGGCTGGGACTCTAAATAGTGTTCTGTGCTTGTCTGTGCAGCCAAAGACAGAACAGTTAGCATGTTTTGCTCAAACTTTCACCATGTCATTAGAACTGGTACACCATTGTTGCTTGCGAAATCAAAATGACGGCGCCGTGGGTGGAAAGTTACAGATTATGGGGCGGTAATATTATAATGAGATCCCTTTGCCACGTCACCAAGGGAGCGAAATCAGAC
>NW_015557117.1:284385-291358 GCF_001515605.1 Sinocyclocheilus anshuiensis | reverse complement strand
GAAATTTGCAGATTAAAGGGGCGGTAATATTATAATGAGATCCCTTTGCCACGTCACTAGGGGAGCGAAATCAGATGCGCTCGTTTTGCTTGCAGAAAAAGGCTAACCAAAACAAAGTTACTGGGTTAATCTTTTTCACGTTTCCTTGGTTGATAGATGCACCGGGGACCTGATTATAGCACTTAAAACCTGGAAAAGTCAGATTTTCATGATATGTCACCTTTAATTAACTGAAACAATAAAAATTATTTTTTTAGAAAAAGTGTCAAATTCTTTGGTGCAACTTTTTACATTTGTGTTGTTTTACTTCCTTTATTTTATATTTGCTTATTCTTCATTTATTAATTCATATTATTTATAATTTAATAATTTTATTATTTTTATATTATTTTTCCATTGTTATTTAATCTTATTGTGTAGTTTCAAGGGATATTTGTCTTCATGAGTAAGAGATAAGAGAATGTCTCAGTTTCAAGGTCTTTAAAATCACAGGGCGATGTTGTGAAGCAGTAATTTTCCATTGCAATTACTTGTGGTATGATAATATTTGTTGGATTTGTGCTGGCCAGACAAAGTCTGAACACTGTATTATGCACAACTAAGATTATTCAATAAACTTTGCTCTTTTTATCATCATTATTTAGTTTCCTTCTCTGGCCCCTCACTGGCTTTCTCAGTCATCTCTATCTTGGCTAATAGAAGACTGTTAATACAATAGTGGGTACCAGACAAAACACTGATTTTGGTTACCAGACAAGACTTGCTGTTAATGGTTGTTGGGTATTAGACAACTACACTAGTTGTTCGGATACCAGACAAAACTGATATTTTCAGACAGGATGGAGTCTGGGGCTGGATTTAATATTACTGGAGTGGAAACTTGATATAACAGTGTAATCATTCATTCAACCAATTCATTCAGGAACAAAAGAAGTTGATTCTGTTGTGACTTTATTTGGAACTATTCTATGTTGGAGCATAAACAGGAACATAACAGGAAATGAAAAGTGATTTTTACTTGTTTATCAAACAGTTTTTAAAAAAGCAAGCAATATAATTCTCGTAATCATATAAAATATACTGTTTTATATATACAAGGAAGAGGTTTTATCCTTAATTATCAAACTAAAGTATCTTTGTATGAGCACTATGATCAAGCCGAGCATCTGTTTGATGAGTGCCAGCATCCAGGCCCTGCATGTGGTTGTGGCATTAGTATGGTGGCAGTCGCCTGTGGTCTGGGCAGCCTCTGTAAAAGAGTACACAAAGAACGGCTAGCTCCATCAGAGGGGTCTCATCCAGATGGATTCGATTCTGTCTTCATCTAACCTTTAATGATCTACATCTGAGATGGTCTGCTGTGTTGAAGTGATAGGATTTTTTGTACCATGTGACTCTTGTAACACTGGTGAACAATCAGAGTGAGGCATTTTAAAAAGATTCAAAAGAGAATGCTACGATAGAAACAATGTTATTAAGTAATTAACATTTAACAAAAGTTTATCGATTCTCTCAGGGCTGTAAAGACTTCTAATACCTCATTACAGTTAATTGGAAAGGAAGTTCTTTATTTTTGGCACTGTTCAGGTTGCCATGGTATCACCATAGCAATAACAGATGACATCAAAGTATGAAGTAAACTGATGAAAATATATAATCTGCATCGCTGAGAATAATAATGAATTATTATCTTAGATCCTGAAGCCTTTCAGGCCAACGTAACAAAATGAGCAAAGATTAAAATGTGAGAAGAGCAGAAGGTGAAAAGCAATAATGAAAACATAATGATAATATTTCATAATTAAGGTCCTAATAAGAATCCTATGCCTGGGACGCTGAGATTCTGCAGTTTGAACATAGTCATACACATGTATGATACCCCGCCTGGTAAGGCTGTGCGATATTGAAGAAAAATGCGATATTCGATAACTCATTAAATAATGCGATATTCGATATGTGATACGATTATGCACTGATTCTTATTTAAACTACAAAAGTTATTTAGGTAAGAGCAGTGAGTGATTTTCTCTTTGTCTTTTGTTCATGGCCCCAAATATTGCAAGCTGTAGCGATATGCATATTGCGATATGTACATTTGCGATATTGCGATAATTTCGATATATTGCACAGCCCTACCGCCTGGTCATTTCAAGTTGCCATTTGAATTAAGCAAACACTTTCTATATATTAAGTCTATATTGGATCATTATTGCAGTAATTAATAAGTTTATGGCACGTTATATGTTTTGTACCAATTATTTTATCCCTAACTAAAGCAGTGTTTAATTTCTTAAACAACCATATCAGAAGATGGACCCATGTACATATTCCAGGATGACAATGACAAGATTCATTGGACCCAAATTGTGAAGTAGTGGTTCAGTGAGCATGAGGAATCATTTCATGTATGAACTGGCCACCACAGAGTCCTCCACATCCCCACAGAGTCGACTTCAGCACACCTCAAAGACTGTGGTGGCAAATATTTCACAATTTGAGCCTGATGAATCTTGACATCATCATTGTTTGAGAAATAATGAGCTACGCACTGCATCGGTTAGGGTTAAAAGAACTGTTGTCAAACATACAACATGCCAGAAACATAGTAATCACTGCAATAATGACTCAACCCTAAAATCGTAAGTATTTTCTTACTTAAATCCAGACAGTGACTTTTTTTTGGCCAGGCAGTGTATTTGTGTATACACAACATATGGCTCCTGATGTGGCCTTAACTGACTCTTTTTCAAGACACTTTACCAAAGCACCGAAGGATAAAACATGGCTTACCAAAGTCTGATCTATCAGGTCACTCATCTCTCTTATTATACTCACTATTAACTATATATAACTTTCAAACACATACTGTATGCCATGAAGATAATTTGCCTTCCTGAGCCCCCTTTAATTACATATGTGTGGTTTCAAATAATCAAATAAAATGTCATATTAGTGTAAAAGCATGAGAACACATAAACCATAGTTTTGAAATTATTAGCTATTTCATGTATTTAATATAAAAAGTGACTATAACCCATACTGTCACTGTGGAAAAAGTGTTTTTATTTTCTCAACACAGATTGAACACAGGCAGTCAAACTGCAACCAGCCCTGCTCAGTTTAAGTTACATATACTACCATTCAAAGGTTTGGTCTGTAATATGTTTTATTTATTTATTTTTTTGAAAGAAATGAATATTTCTATTCTGCACGGATTAAAAATAAAAAGTGACAGTACAGACATTTGTAATATTATCAAAGATTTCTTATTTAAATAAACACTATTCTTTTGAGCTTCCTGTTCATCAAAGAATCCTGTAAAAAATGTATCACAATTTCCACAAAAAATATCAAGCAGCACAGCTGTTTTCAACATTGATAATGTTTCTGAAAGGATCATGTTACACTGAAGTAATAGCTGATGAAAATTCTGCTTTGCCCTCACAAGAATAAATTACATTGCAAATATATATTCAAAAAGAAAACAGTTGTAATGTAGAAATATTAGAATTACAAAGTCATTTCTAAAGTTATTGAACCCCACTGAAACAGTGTGAGCCATTATATCCACATAGATAGATAAATAGATTGATTGATACATCGATATATTGATCCTAAGAGAAATTCAGGACCAACCAATCGCAGTTTACCACTTGAGTGACTCATTTAGTACTGAACATACCCTAAAGCAGAGAATATAAGTGTCTCTCGTTGTCTCTCTCATGCGCTGTGCAGTTACTCTGTGCAAGACCCCAGAATCAGTGCTAATTACCACACATTAGCAGTAATTCACACAGCTGTCGGTGAGGCTGTTGAGACACACATATTGAACTGTGTTAATACTCCTCCTGAATGGACAGTTATGCTAAATTTGGCAACATTGTTGGTTTTCTATGAAATGCAATGTCAGAGCACAGCAGAATGTAAAGCGAATAAAATAAATCATGGCATTACAGGACTAAATGTCAGCTTATTAAAGGAAACCCAGTAATAAATGCTTTTGGATGAATTAGTGAGATTTTGGTGTCACAGAGTCACCAGCAATGCCAGATTGTTCACAATCCCCAGAATTCTGATGCACTCCACCTGTCAGCACTCATTTAGTCACAGTAAAATGCCACCTACCCATCACCACCTCAGTGTCTGGTCTTGTTGTTCACTAGCGTGCATCAACTTACCGGCTCTACCTACCTGTTTGTCGAATCCATCCCAGTCGTCTGCCACCGTTTTCTGTCTTCCTTCCAGCATGTTGACTCAGCCTCACCCTGCAAAGAAACCACTAGTTACTTTTCAGCTAAGTTATCAGCTCCATTATCTCACCTGTGATCATCGCTTGCTCCTCTTCCGAAGCCTTTAATAAAGCTCTGTGTGACCGTCATTTACCTGAGTTGTCTCCTTCTGTTTGCTGACAGTTGGCCACAGAGGTTATGTATTATTTGCATATTTTACATATCTCCTTTATCCATATTCATGTATCTGTGTATTTGCTACATTTCCATATTTCTAACTTTATTTCTGAATTCTGACTTTATTTCTTTATTTCATATTTCTGAAGATTCTCTTGAACCCTGTCATTTGGACCTTTTATTTCTCGTTCAGTTTTTGTTTAGGAAAATGCAAATTTGGCCAAGATTTAAAAGTAAACTTAACATCTAAAATGTGTAGTTATGAACATAAAAAAAAAATATTGCATTTAATATATTTAATCATTCAAATTAATATTTTTATTTTGTAATATTTGTAGCAAATATCACATTTTAATAATAACTAATAAATCAGTATATGTTTTTAAATACTTATATATTGCAATAAATGTAGTATCAAAATAATCACATTTTTGTGCTGTTGAGAAATATGTAAAAAAAGAAAATAATTTTACTAAATTTCAGTAAGGCAAGTGTTTTGGATTCTCAGCCCATCTCTCCACAAGTCAATTAGCTGTTGATGAAAGAGCTTTTGCAAAGGCCTTTTTTTGAGGAAATATCTAAAGTGCTTTGAGATGCGGCTCTAGGAAGCACAATCTTTGTTGTCAGGCTATGTGTAATGAAGTGTTCTTGTGTTGTTTTTCCAAATCTTCACATCAGATTCTCTTCAGTGCTTTGGGATGCATCTGTTGATGCAGCCACTTGCACCTCAACTCTGGAAACAAAAATGGAGAGAACCCTTGAAAGAAGCACAACCTTGCCTTTAAATGCCAAATCTGACTGAAGCACAGCTAAAAATACATCTTGTGCTGGTATATGATATGATATATATGATATGATACTCAAGGGGCTTTTTTACAACTTGATTTAGCCACTTGATTTGTTTCAGCTCACAGGGCTCTTTGCCATAAGCATAAAACAGCTATGAGACCATTCAGCAGGGGCGATTCTATGATTTTCCTTTTAGGGGGGCTCAGCCCCCAATGAGGGTAATATTAAAAAATAATAATAAATATATAAATAAAAAAATGTTTGACTAATAGGGATGGTTTACTAAACTTATTGCAGTATTCCACTGTATTGCTTAGATAGGTATAACATTTGAGTACTGAATAAGCCTTCCTGATCTCACACACACACACCTGTTTACTGTAGTTACAAACACAACATTTTACTGTTTGCTTTTCTAGTACAACCCTCTTTCTTTAGCTCAAGTATGCACACCTCTTTGCACATACACTGTAATATGTATTATATTGAAAGTTAAATTTTCAAATGAAAATGGCAACATGATCGTTTCATAAAGTATGCGTTCATATAGGCCTAACTAAGGGTTTCATTTTCGCTGGAGGAAACAGCTGTAGTGTGATGAGGAAACGCAGTGAAAACTTTACAGTAGATGGGGAACCGATTGCTCCCCCATGATATTTGGACCTTTTATTTCTCGTTCAGTTTTTGTTTAGGAAAATGCAAATTTGGCCAAGATTTAAAAGTAAACTTAACATCTAAAATGTGTAGTTATGAACATAAAAAAAAAATATTGCATTTAATATATTTAATCATTCAAATTAATATTTTTATTTTGTAATATTTGTAGCAAATATCACATTTTAATAATAACTAATAAATCAGTATATGTTTTTAAATACTTATATATTGCAATAAATGTAGTATCAAAATAATCACATTTTTGTGCTGTTGAGAAATATGTAAAAAAAGAAAATAATTTTACTAAATTTCAGTAAGGCAAGTGTTTTGGATTCTCAGCCCATCTCTCCACAAGTCAATTAGCTGTTGATGAAAGAGCTTTTGCAAAGGCCTTTTTTTGAGGAAATATCTAAAGTGCTTTGAGATGCGGCTCTAGGAAGCACAATCTTTGTTGTCAGGCTATGTGTAATGAAGTGTTCTTGTGTTGTTTTTCCAAATCTTCACATCAGATTCTCTTCAGTGCTTTGGGATGCATCTGTTGATGCAGCCACTTGCACCTCAACTCTGGAAACAAAAATGGAGAGAACCCTTGAAAGAAGCACAACCTTGCCTTTAAATGCCAAATCTGACTGAAGCACAGCTAAAAATACATCTTGTGCTGGTATATGATATGATATATATGATATGATACTCAAGGGGCTTTTTTACAACTTGATTTAGCCACTTGATTTGTTTCAGCTCACAGGGCTCTTTGCCATAAGCATAAAACAGCTATGAGACCATTCAGCAGGGGCGATTCTATGATTTTCCTTTTAGGGGGGCTCAGCCCCCAATGAGGGTAATATTAAAAAATAATAATAAATATATAAATAAAAAAATGTTTGACTAATAGGGATGGTTTACTAAACTTATTGCAGTATTCCACTGTATTGCTTAGATAGGTATAACATTTGAGTACTGAATAAGCCTTCCTGATCTCACACACACACACCTGTTTACTGTAGTTACAAACACAACATTTTACTGTTTGCTTTTCTAGTACAACCCTCTTTCTTTAGCTCAAGTATGCAAACCTCTTTGCACATGCACTGTAATATGTATTATATTGAAAGTTAAATTTT
>NW_015557117.1:265926-283872 GCF_001515605.1 Sinocyclocheilus anshuiensis | reverse complement strand
CAGGTCTATATATATACTATATATATATATATATATATATATATATATATATTAGGGCTGGGTTTTGACACAAATTTCACAATTCAATTCAATTATCCTTCACAAGCCTGTGATTCGATTCCGATTTCGATTCAATTCAATATTGATTATTTTGGATATATACTGTATATCAGGACATGGCAAATTTTCTCAAGGAAAAAATAAATCTCTCAACTAATGCTGTGAGAGTCAATAATATGGAAGAATTAAATTTGCTCATTTGTATACAAACACTTAAAATATACTCTTTTTTTTTTGTAATGTTAAAGTTGTAATACTAACTTTATCTTAAATTACATAATTATATTTCTGCTTCAATTTGTTTTTAGAAATATAAATATTTAAATGGTGGTTGTTGTCACAAAAACTTGACGGATTTATTCAAACATAAATTAAATATTGAAGAACAGTAAAAAAATAATGAATATGTCATATGGTGCATATTTAGCAAAATGCTCCTCTATAGAGTTAATTTTTCTAGCTGACTAATGAGTTCATGGTCACTGAATATGTTTTTTTTTTCTGAGGTAAAAGTGACGGTACGCGTCATATTGAAACGCTTATTGAACGATTACAGGATACGAATTTCGGTAAGTAAGTTGTACTCTTTCTTTTAACATACCTTTGGATTTTCATTCATGTTTATTCGTGCTGAAACTGTTATTAAAGCGGAGGAGATGATCAGTTCATGCGCGCCTCGTGTTGCCGCTTCTCTTGAAGTGAGGTGCTACAGCAATCTGTCACTGCCAAAATGGTATTTATTGCATTAATATTGTAATAAAATGGACAGAATTTGACATCTGAAGCTTTGTTTCATATCAAAAGTGAAAATGCATGAAGCTTATTGTGATTTATTGAATGGGAGGCGCGCTATAAAAACAGATTAGTATATGCCAGTGGGCGGGGCCTATGGTGTGAAGATGTATAACTATTGGTTGATTTCTTGCTCTGTAGGCGGTCATATGCACATACAGTATATTCGCCTGTGTGGCGACAAAAATCCCACAATATCCAAACAAGCAATTTTTGCTGCTTGATTAAATAAATGCTTTGTTTATAATGAGGAGGATGTTTTAAGCTATGAAACTTGCAGGATTTTAAATATTGTTTTAATGGTACAAACAGTACCGTCGCAAGGGCTGTGCCAAGTGTGCGACCGCACAGGGCCTCGCGCCTCTAGAGGGCCTTGCTCCTGGCCTGCTGGGAACCGATTGCTCCCCCATGATATTTTGTAAACTGTATTTATGACAAAGAACTGCACAGTTGCAGATATTATAACTATCTATAGATAAACACACACCTTGCCCTCTGTTTCTTGCTCTGCGCCGCCGCGGTCTGCTTATTGAAGAACGCGCTAATAGCCCCCCTAAAAATGGCCTAGCAACGCCCATGCCATTCAGGATGTGGGGATGGATTGATAGTGAATCAATTACAGGCCATTTCATCCATTTATATAGTGCTGTGTTAATTGGATTTACTCATGGCACAAGATATGTTATACAGAGAGACTGGGGCAAATTGTCACACTGAATTGTGATGAATGTTTCTCAGGGACATATACATATATATATATTTGAAATTCAATTTGTGTATAGAGGTGTACCTTAAAGCCTAGGCCACATTTTATTTACATTATTTAAATTATTTAACAATTATATTTAATAAAAATAAATAGTAAAAATAATAAACTGTAAATAATATAATATAATATAATATAATATAATATTATACACCTTGCCCCGATTTGATATTTATGAAAAAAATACCCATCCTGAGAACATGTAATGATTAAAATCTACGTTTGTCAATACTTGATTATGGTTATGTCTAATGGATGTATGTGTAAGAATACTTAAATATGAGTATGTCTGCTGTGGTCTGTTGATTCCTCAGGCTGAAGTTCATCACTCCACTAAACACAGCTGAGATGATGACGTCAACACGGCCCCAGGAGGGGAAAGCAGGACCTTGCAACTGATTTGCTGGATTTCAAGTCTTTAATACGGTCTTTTGTCACCCATTGGCTAGCGCACAGGGCGAGAGGGCGAGACATTATGGTTGACTGGCTGGGCATACTGATTGATTAGACACTGTTATGCTTTTCTTTCCAATTGAGACTCCGGTCAACTCATCATCCACAGTCAGCGAGTCCGCTATCAGAAGCACAGTTTAACAGTGACACCTCCTTAAATGCCTAATTACATGCATTTAGAACAGCTGCATTTTGATAAGAATGCGGGTAAATTCAAGCAATTAGTAAGGCGTAATTGCCCTGCTGTGCTCATGGAAAAAAAAAAATAGAACTGTTGTGGAAATAATTATAGCTGCTCTGAAATTAATCTTCAGCATAAATAGAAGGAGAGATCAAGAGAAGGGAAATATAATGCTTATATATTGCTTAGTTACCATTTAGAATGATAATTTTATGTATAAGACATTACACACATTTTCTTTGTTACATAATCAGGATTAATACCTAAATGATATAACACTTCAGAGGAGACATATCTATGGAATCTGTTTATTTTCACTTGATCTGTGCATTTGCCTCCTTCTGTTGGCTAAAATGTGTATTACATTATTAAATATAGAAAAAAATAACTCTTTCTATTCCAAGAACTTCCCATTTAAGTAAAACGCCTATGTGTATATCTGCAGAAGCAAAACATTGAGGGAAAAAAGGAAATGTACAAGTGTAATAAATGTAAAAATGTAATAAATGTAAAAATAAAAAAAGTAAATTATTGTACTCAATTTATTTGTTTATTCTAAATCTAAAACATTTATCTCTTTGAAACTATACAAATTCACCCCTTAATGTAGCCTATATTTATAAAGATATAAAACAGCATTTGTCTGAGAAAAAAAATTGAACATGCTTCAAAATAGCATAAAGAAAAGGTGTGTTACAGAGGAAAACAGCTTGAGTTACAGTCACTTTCTGCTGTTAAGTCAGTTGATGTGACAACACAAGTCAGCTCTCTCTGTGTTTTACAGTAAAGTTTGTTTTTACTCCCTAATAAGCATCTTTTGATGTTTTATGCTTTTTCAACCACCAGTTCACATCACCATCTTCAATTATTTTAAATAACACAGATGAAACAGAATATTTCAAATGTACATTGGCATGTACAGTAAAAATTAATGTAAAATCATAGTAACAATGATAGTATTATGAATATAAACAATAGTAGAACTCGTGACACAAATTCAACATGACTGATGAAGCACCTGTATTTTATTCAAAGAGATCTGGACAGGTCTATATATATACTATATATATATATATATATATATATATATATATATATATTGATTAAGATATATATATTTAACTTTAAATTACATAATTATATTTCTACTCCAATTCGTTTTTTGAAACATTTAAATGGTGGCTGTCACAAAAACTTGACGGATTTATTCAAACATAAATTAAATATTGAAGAACAGTAAACAATTATAATGAATATGTTAAAATGGTGCATATTTAAATGCTTCTCTCTAGAGTTAATTTTTCTAGCTCACTAGTAAGTTCATGGTCACCGAATATGTTTTTCCATGGTAAATGTGACGTTACATGACATTTACAAGTTATTGTAAATTGTTCACAATTTTTGTATTACTTAAACAATTTTTGTATTACTTAAACAATAACTATTGTTTACAAGTTATTGTCGTCTTTCCGCATTTGAAATGCTGATTGAGCGATTACATGAGACAGGATACGGATTTCGGTAAGTTGTACTCTTTCTTTTAACATACCTTCGGATGTTCATTCATGTTTATTTCGTGCTGTAAATGCTATTAAAGTGGAGATGATCAGTTCGCGCTGCCGCTTCTAACCGAGGTGCTACAGCGATCTGTCACTCTACATTAAACAGCGCCAAAACAGCATTTAATATTTGAATATTGTAATTAAATGGACATAATTTGAAATCTGAGATTTTGTTTAATATCAAAAGTAAAAAAATCACAAAGCTTATTGCAATTTATTGGATGGGAGGCCCGCTACAATGTTCCTTCA
The DNA here is from genome assembly GCF_001515605.1 of Sinocyclocheilus anshuiensis. Lineage (NCBI taxonomy): Eukaryota > Metazoa > Chordata > Actinopteri > Cypriniformes > Cyprinidae > Sinocyclocheilus > Sinocyclocheilus anshuiensis. The sequence continues at coordinate 279,809 of NW_015557117.1, read as the reverse complement.
TTATCTTATAGACTTATCAATTCTTGGGATTTATGAATCGATATGATATCGTTTCATAAAAATGAGAAACGATTAAAATCCGTAATATGTAAATTATATAAATAAAAAACTATATATATATATATGAAGAGTTTAGATGCAAAATCCTCTAAGTGCCGTCTGAAATTTTCATCTAAAATGAGCATTTTTATCAGGCTTCTATGCAGACTGCGAACTACGGGGGAGCTCGGCTCCCCTTAATAAGACATGGGCTCCCCAGAAAACGTGATATATGAAATTTTGGGGGGTCTCAAAAAATACTGACAATGTGTTATTTTGACGTGCAATTTCAGTTTTGTGTAATGTGATCATCGTGGATTATTATGTGTAAAATTAAAAAAATATAATTCATGCATGACAGCGATTTAAACCTAATTCACTTCAATAAAGATAACTATACATGCTATTCTTGTCATGAGCATCAAGGCGCTGCGGTGCAAATTCCACTCATGTTTAGTACATGTTAACTCAGATTCGTAGAAAAAATATAAACGTTGGACTCTGTGGTCGATTCTGTGTTAAGGTAAGGCATGTTATTTGCAATTATGTGCTGTGGCTGGGTTGTTATAGGTCTGCGTGACTCTCGATGTCTTAGGCCAAATTGAACGGAGGAAATATGGTATTCTTCTGTAGCCAGACAATGAGTAACTTTAACCGTTGTTCATGTGAACTCAAGTTGATGCTTTGTTTATAGACTATTTGTGGGTGGCTGTTTGTTGTTTCACCTATCAATTCGTGTCGATAAAGTATAATAGGGTAAATACTGTATAGTGATTTATCCTATATAGTGCTTGCATATAGCAAGTAATGCATACACTTTTAGCGCACGAACACCCCAAAAAAACAAGTGGGCTCCCCCAAAGTCCACGGTATAGTTTGAACACTGCTCCTATGTTTAGATTCAGTAATTTTACTCTAATGGCAATGTATAGATCCTTTTCTATGCAATTAAAGTGAAATAACTGAACACAAATATAGGAGCCTGATAAAAAATTATCGTTTTAGAAGAAATTTTCAGACGGCACTTAGAGGCTTTTGCATCTGACCTATTCATATATATATATATATATCAGCGGCGGGTCTGAAGTAAACAGGGGCACCAAATTGGACAGTCAGAATAAAGTGAATAAAATAACAAATACAAAAAAAGTGTTGATTGCGGCATTACATTTAGATCGGTTCATATCGAATCATAAGATCGCTGAGACCAAACTGTGCTGGATGAATCAGAATCAGATTTAGAAAGAGCTTTATTGCCAAGTATGCTTGCGCATACAAGGAATTTGTTTTAGTGACATAAGCTTCCAGTACACAGAGACAACAGCAACACACATACAATAAAAAATAAGATGAGAATAAAAAAAAATACACATATGTAAATATAAATAGACAAATATTGAAAATAAATCGAAAAATAAATAAATTGTATGTACAGTTGTGCTATAGATGATAGAATGGAATAGCATAGAATGAGATGCAGGGATGTACTAGGATGGAGGTGGTAACAAATAAATATAAGGTTATTGCACATTTTTATTGCATAATGTGGGGAACATTTAACTGTTCATAAGGTAGATTGCCTGGGGGAAGAAACTGTTCTTGTGCCTGGCTGTCCTGGTATTTGGGGCTCTGTAGCGCCGGCCAGATGGCAAAAGTTCAAAAAGGGGATAACTTGGATGTGAGGGATCCAGAGTGATTTTCTGAGCCCTTTTCCTCACTCTGGATGTATACAGTTCTTGAAGGGTGGGCAGAGGAGCACCAATAATACTTTCAGCAGTCCGAAACGTTCTCTGTAGTCTTCTGATGTCTGATTTTGTAGCTGAACCAAACCAGACAGTTATTGAAGTGCACAGGACAGACTCAATGACGGCTGAGTAGAACTGTTTCAGCAGCTGGCGAAGGAAGTACAACCTTTGTTGGGCCTTTTTAACAATGGAGTCGATGTGAGTGTCCCACTTCAAGTCCTGAGAGATGGTGGTGCCCAGGAATCTGAATGACTCCACTGCAGCCACAGTGCTGTTCATGATGGTGAGTGGGGGGATGCAGGGGGTTCCTCCTGAAATCCACGATCATCTCCACTGTTTTGAGCGTGTTCAACTCCAGGATGTTAAAACTGCACCAGACAGCCAGCTGCTCAACCTCTTGTCTGTAAGCAGATTGATTGTCCATGAAGTGGACAATCAATATAAACAACTGAAACAAAAGACTACATTTTGAAAGTTAACTTGAAAAAATTCAGCTGCTGCTATGCTGAGTCCTGTGAATAAGCGGCCATTCACACTGAAGCAGTTTTTGTGTCCACCCGCGCCGTTTTTTAGTCGTTGAACATGTGAACATGCGATGGATGTCTTTGACCTTTTTATGTGTCTAGAGATGACTTCTTGCAAAAAAAATAAATTAATTAAATTAATTAAATTAAATTAAATTAAATAAATAAATAACTAAAATAAAAAATTAAATAAAATAAAAAAGGCGCCCCTATAATGTAATTTAATTACATTAAAACCTCAAAAGGATGGTGCTTCACCCTTCATTTTATTCATAAAAACCCATGAGATCACCACAGTTATGTTATACATCATTTATCAACTCGATGAGTCATGTAACTGCTTGTAGTGCAAAACTAAAGAATTTTAGTTTAATTTGTTTCCTTATGACTATGAGCAACAGTCATTTTGTAATTTAATCTATTGCTGTGTGTAAAGTTGAGTCCTCTTCTCTAAATGACTTTACACTTAACGAAACAGTCCTGGGATTCGTCGGTCATCCGACGTGACGTCGAGAGTGACCGACTGAAAGGGAACCTGATATTAAGTTTCTCATTCTAGGCCACAATGCAGAGCAAGCCTAGCCTTTCAGTTATTAGTCCTCTTACCAATAAACTATTAGCTACCATCAAGTCACAGAGTCAAGCCAGGGAAATGTCCTTATCTGGCCCTGACAATCTCAAACACAGCCTAATGCATTATAGTTACACCATCTCCCATGAGTCAATGTTAGCTAGAGATATAGACTCATCAGTGATGTGAAGAATGTCAATTTACTACTGAATATGAACTACTATATGAACTGTGAACAGTGTGAATATTACAATTCTCATCCATTATATATTGTACCAGAAAACAAATGCTCATTTTGGAAAAACTTGCTTCATGCTTCAAGTTCAAGCTGAATTAAGTTTAGTTGACTTGATAATTATTTGAATTTGAAATTGAAAATGAAAATGAGTCAGCACACATTAAGAGCTGGAGAGGGGGAAAGAGTTTCCAAAGTTCACACTCAAATTTCTTAGAAAGGGAGCAATGTTTTTTGTTAAGAAACCCATTTTATCAATGACTGACTGTAATGAGGCTGAAATTGGAAAGTCATTCGTCAGATGACTGCTTTTTAAATGTCCTAGCTGTCTGTAACTCTCTTTGATCCTAATGCAGCTCTTTTAAATAGACTGAAATGAGCCCGTTTTTATGACTGGGCTGCTAATTAGGTAGTAACACAAAGAAAAATGAGCTCAATAATGTGGACTCGATGTGTTTCCCAAAATTCACAGTGTTAAGAAATTATTCGAATGGCATTCATCAACATCCTATTGATATCATCAATATAATTATAACTGAGAATGTTCAAAATGACGACCTGAACTCCAAAAGTGAATTGTACTGAAACTGCAGTTTGAGCACATTATACAATTTAAAATATTTTTTTTCTGATCACAATGTTATATTGTATATGTTATACACTGTAAATACATAATATTTATGTATATGTTTTTGTGTACATTCTATAGTTATGATTGAGTGTCCCACCAGCAGATGTCACTGTTGCCTGCTGCATTGTACAGTAATCATGTGGGGAACCTGAAATAGAATCACGTAAGCTTACATCATATTTAGAGCATCTGACTAAATATCTGTTGAGTATTAACAGTATCTCCTGATACAGACAGATTAGATAGATAGATAGATAGGTAGATAGATAGATAGATAGATAATATTATAATCACATTTGTAACTGATAACTGGTTCTTGATTAACAAATGTGCCTGAGTGAGAAGAACATTGTCCTGATTTGTATTTTGCCTAAATATCAGTACAATTTCTATATCAGTTGAATCTCGAAACTCACTCCTGAACTTTGGATAACTTTTTGTTGATCTGTAATTGGCCACAGGGAAAGATTCACTCAGAAGGTCATTCTTTTGTTTAGACCATGCACACCGCCTGCTCCTGCTTTTCTTGTTTCTGATGCCCTGAGATTCCTCTATTCTACTGTTAAACAGCGATCCGGAGAGTAACTGGAATGTATCATATGCATTTATAAAGGGTAATCCTAGGGAACGTCCTCAAAGGTCACATCTTAAACTGACTAGATTACAGTTCTGTATGAAAAAGAGCACTAGAAAGGTCATCAAAAGCCAGCCATAACTCTTAACGCACTTTCAATAGATTTTTGCTTTGATTAATTTAACCATTATCTGTTTGCGACCGACGGCTTATATGCATAAATATGCATTAACCCTGATGAATGCGCGGACGCGAGCATGAACGAAGGCCGTGACATAAATAAATTCACGTTTCTGTCATGACCTCTCATCACATTGATCCAAAATGTTATCTCGACGTAAATTGTTGGTGCGGAGGAAAGAAGTCAAACCCTGAGGGGGCTTAATGCGTTTACAATGGATGGAAGTCGTCTTGCTGGACGATTCAGGGACAAGATGTTACAAATGCTCAGGAGAGAAAATATTAAGATTAATGTTTCCTGGGACACCACCTAGCAGATGCCAATAGCGAGAAGGAGAACCATGCATCCTGATCCCAATTGAGCCTGGTGGCACTGTCCCGTCCTTGGAGTGAGTCAGGGCTCTGTACTCGGCCCTGCTTCATCACTGCCAGTCTCTAATCAGATCAACACTAACCTCCCCCTCAACAACAGCCTCCATACATCAGCTCCTTTCACATGGCATTTCCGTCCATTTGCTTCATTAGCGTGGCCAGTGCAGAGAGTCTCTGTTCAGAGCATTTCTGGCTGAACCACACTGAGGTGAAGGGGTGCATTATGCCCTATTAGGTCCTGTGGTCTAGAAATCACTAACAGGCTTTTGCTGACTGGATTTTTGATGGAGTGCTAGTTCTAATGTGTAGGCTTCGGTTGTACATAGATGCAATGAGCAAACACTTTGAGGCTATTTCACTAAACAGTATTTCAGAGCAAATAAAAAACTGCATTTATTCACTGGCCACCCTCAATATGGTTTAACCAGCCAATAAAAGTGCTGAAATAGTGAATATCCATTAAATAATGAGTGTTAACGAAAAGGAAAAGTGTAATAAAAATCTAGTTTAAAACACATTTTTGACCTACAAATTTCATGGTTTAAATTTCAAGGCAGGCACACGGACCCAGCTTTTTTTCTTAAAAGTTTCTCAACTACCATGCAGTTGGCAGATTTTATCTTTTATCTGATGAAATGTACACTGTGCTGAAGGCATACATTTTTCAAGTTCAAGCCTGTGATTTTAGCTGGGAATCAAACCAACACTGAAAAAAATAACTTTGAAACATTTTTCACTCAGAAATTGCTAGTAAATTTCACAAACAATAGTAAAGAAACAGCAAGTAACATATCCAAATGAACAAGAAATGTTAAAGTAGTAAAATGTAAATAGCATTTTCTTGTAAAACGTAGACCACTCATTTTTGTTTTATTGACAGATTTGAAAAATCATTTTTACAGTGCATATTTTTTTGCATTACTAGCGCCAACGCTGTTTTAGCACAACACCTATAAATAAATAAATATATAAAATACATTTAAAATGTATATTGTAACATAAAATACTGTTTATAGTGTTCACCTTTTAAAAAATCTATCTATCTATCATCTATTTATTAATAATTTTTTTGTAAATTGTATTAAATCCAATTAAGCTCCAGTTGGACCTATAACATAACAATCGGATCCAGAATTTTAATATTGACAATATAAGTTTTTCTTTAAATATTTTTTATCCTATACAATGGGGCTTTTTTATCATGATATCAATAGACAATTGTATCTCTCTGACATTTTGGACTTTATAAAACAATTAAAAACTCACCCATGTCTTCAAATTCACCCAGTAGTGAATTGGATTCACAATGCACCAATCACTGGAATTGTTTCTTATTTTTACCTTTGCTTTTCAAAACTTAATAATCTCACTATAGCTAGAGCGTGGTTATCAGATATGATATGATATAACCCCCTAACGGAATCATTGATTGGGACACAGTATATGGGAAAATACATTCCATGCATTCACTATTAATTACAAATTACAAATTTATTCACTTTAAAATTATTCACAGAGCATATTTAACCACACGCATACGCTATGCTATCGGGTCTATCACCCCACCAGTATTGTAATTTTTGTGGAACAGGTTGCCTTGACATTTTGATATGCTTTGGGACTGTCCAGAGGTGCAAAAACTCTGGGACATTGTATTGGATATGTTGTACAAGGTTACTAGGATTCGTTTTCCCAAATATCCTGTTATTTTATTGTTTAATGATAATTCTCAATTTTCTGTAAGTGAGAAGAAACGGAAATTTTGGCTAGCCACTATGATTGCGGCAAATAAACTATTAGTTCAACGATGAAAACCCCCTCATGAGGCCAATAAGCACTACCCCCTTATGTAGCCAATAAGCATTGGCTACATTCCTTATTGGAGATAATATATCTGGAACTATCATTTGCACGGACTAATCATGCTAAACCTGTAACCTTGTCCATTTGGAAGAACTGGATTTCCATAGTCACAGTGTTTTTGACCATTTAATCGACTGCTATTACTTTTGTTGTTATTATTACTACCAATCCTGCCTATCTGTATAATTATTAGATTTTTAAGTTGTTTTACTTTAGATATTTTTCTAAGTCCTGAGGTATGTTGGGTCAGGTGAGGGGGGGGGGGAGGTTTTGAGGGGTAGTAGTTGTCAAATATGTTTTCTTTCCTTTATTACAAAAAATAAATAAATAAAAACTAATTTAAAGAAGATATATATATATATATATATATAGAGAGAGAGAGAGAGAGAGAGAGAGTATATATATATAGTATATGAACTGCATTTTTAATGTATTCAATGTATTTAATGTAGTTGTTGGTGAACTTGTTGGTGAAATCGAGGCTGCATGTCGTGTGTTCCAGAGATCAATGCTAAACATAAGGCACAAAAGATGAAAAGATGATTGTCACAATGAATCGGAGGAGGGGGGTGTTCTCTCCCAGAATTCTCTTCTCCTCATCTCCGTCCTCCCACCTCCCTCCACCAGCCATCTCTGTCTCTTTTCTCTCTCGCCCAGATCTCTCAGTTCATTTCCTGTGAACACATTCTCCTAATCCTCTGTGCGCGCGTGGCTCCTGCATGCTATCAGACAGTTCACGGGAGTCACATTCGCTCCAACACACACCGGCCAAGCCGCCTCTCCTCTGCCTGCCGTTACTATAGCAACCTGGCCAGAGCCGCATTACAGTGGCTGCAGTGCCGCTGCCAGAGCACTAAATGACTCCAATGTACAATTTGAAATTGACGAGTTCCCTGGCACTTTGATTTGCCAGGTCTAAATTACAGGCCATCTTTGGTGGTAGCACCTTACAGGTTAAAGAGCCCAGGCCTTAGATTGCACATGGCTACTTGCCATTTATGTTGGCCATGTGCGCGCATGCTAGTGGATCCAATCTAGATCGAAAGATAGGCTATGCGGTGAGGGCTTACATCTATCAAGGGCATATGAAGTGGGAGAAAAGCAGATTTCGAGTTTTTAATATTCATTTACAAGTCCCTCAGGATGTCGGCCCATAGTATCTAAAGCAGTCTTCCATTATTAGCACACACAGAGATTTCTCTAAAACAACTAATGCCTCAAGTAATTACTGTATGTGTTTTTCCCTGAGTCGTTGGAAATTCTTTTCAGTGCTAATTAAGCTCTTTTAGTTTGCCAGTTAATTAAGGGATATATTGAATAGTGGTCAATTCTATTCTCATGTAGAGGTGTCATCGCAATAATGAGTTATTATCCCGGTATAGATTTACCTTACAAATAAATTAGTTCCAGTTGAAGAGAGTGGGCGTTTTACATACCGATAATACTCACATCAAATTAGCTCTGACAGCAGAATCAAAAAAGTTCTGATTTTCTTCTGCCAGAACAATGAAAACAGCTTGGCCTCTTTTGAAAGGTGTGTAGGATTCATTAATTAGTGTTACATGAATGTGTGGCGTGATGCTTTCAAATCCTCCAAATCCTAAAAATGTCTTGATTGGTTAGTGCTGTTAGGTGATTTGTTTTGAAATGAACCAGAATAAACACATCTGTAATGGAACTTTTACTAAGAAAGTTTAGGTTAATGACTATTCCAATAAAACACGACCACAAACAAAAGTGAAGTAAGAAATCTATCAAGCTTATATGTTGCTCACAGTGTCACCATAAAATTCAACACTCTTAAAGTTGCCTCAAGCAGTTTATTTATTTTTTTGGAAACACCACGCATAAAGTTCTTACTACCTGACAGATATCACTGAAATAGGTGTCCTGAGAAATCACACTGTCTCTGTGGCAGCCCTAGGCTCTGTAAAGAGAAAAAAAAAAAGTTACCCACATTATTATTTATTTTTTTTGTTAGTCAAAAACATTGTCTGCCTGTCAGTCATTGTACAGGTTTGCGTTTACTACCATCAGGTTGGCTGACACTTTGTAGGGTGGGTTTTTTAGGGCATGTGGTTGAAGGGATAGCGGTCTCATCAGAGATGTTCTTATTATGGGGAGATACCAACCTCTGCGGCTCTACCATTGGAAGAGTAACCGTCAACTTGGATCATCTGTGCCTTGATAACCAATCACATCACAGCCTTGACGTCATCGAACTGCTGTCAGAGTTGTATGACAGTCAATCACTGTTTGCGGGTACTATGGAAATGAATGAGAAGTGCCGTAAACTGAATCCTGTCGCAAAATTGTCTGACTTCGCTTATAAAACAGTTTTTCTGGTGTAAACTTAAAAAAAAAAAAAAAGATCAATCCAAAATGAATGCATAATGACAAACATGCTGAAGATTATCCAACAGGTTGTCGATTTATTAGGTGATACTGAAGTCTCTTCTCCAATGATATTTATTTAAAAATAAATAAATAAATAATGAATAAATAAAAAAATAATAATAAAAAAAGATTTTGCACCTTTGCTGCCTTTAAGTACACCTGGGAAACTCTGACTTTTAAATAGTGTATTCATTGTTGTAATTCAAGTCACGCATTCAAGTTGGAAACATAACCTGGAAGTACCCTCAAAAAAAAAAGTGAACAATAAACCACTAAATTGTAACGTAACAATGCATTAAATAGTAATGCAACTTTCATATATATTAAGCGTTTGTATATACTAAGATAGCAGGTTAAATAGTAAGCACATGTTATGCAGGCGAATCGGCTAGCGCTATGAAAGCTACTAAGCTAACAGGTTAGCTTGCAAGCTAACTGAATAAAATAAAACAAACAAAAAAAAAAAACTAGAAATGTCCATTTTCAATTTGTATTTATAGATATCTAATATGAGGTATTTAATTTAAAATGGCATTAATTGTCACATATCCAATCAGACAAGAGCACAGTGCTGAACACAATTTGTGTGGTACGATTCCACCTTATTTTTAATGAAAGATTGGACGTGGCCATTTTTAAATTCTTCTAGTTGTTTTAGCTGAACAAAAACAATCTGTTATGCTGCTTGATGTTGCAAACTGATATTTATTATAGTTTAATTTATTATAGGAATCATGAACACACTGGTTTGTTGCGCCAATAGTTTTGCCGTTTACTGCACTTTTGCTATTCTTAGTTGTTTACCTTTAGCAGCTAATAAACCAGAAGTCTTGCATATTCATATTCAGTAGATTACTTCCGGCATCACTCAACCATTGTCCATTTAGCACCTGGTTAAACTGGATGGTGGGTGGTTGGTGAATAAGATGGACTGAAATACAGAGTGCAGAAGTGGTTTGATTTTAGTAAAGTTGCCCCTTAAGTTTAAATTAAACTTTTTTTTAACTTTTTTTAAGTTTAAACTTTTGATTTTCACTTTTTACCAGTTCTGTCATGTTCTTTTCCACCTTTTTCCCTCGCTGTCCTAAAAGAAAGTTAATTAGCACACCCTCTTTCTTTTACAGTTAATGCAAGGAACCATCTATGATTGAGTGTGTGTGTGTGTGTGTGTGTATGTGTGTGTGTGTGAGTGTGTGTGTGTGTGTGTGTGTGTAGCGGATCTGCAAAGGAGGGAAAAAGAGAACATTTCAATAATTGGACTGTGGCAAGTCTACAGTTCACCCTTACAAACTCTCCCATTATTTTCTGACCCCTCACCAGATTCAACACCCACTCCTCCCTTTTCATCCATCTCTTCTCTCATTTGCTCTCATGCACTTTGTCTCCAGGTTGCTTTTATTATCGGCAGGCAAGAAAAATGTTTTCTGCCTATGAAACATACGGCATCCCAGCTCAAGTCTAAATGTATGGATGACAGGAACCACAGCGCTCTAAAAGCATGCACCGCATGGGACCCGAACACAAATATCGGTGCGTGAGAAGGGATGGGAGGCTGGCGGGGGTGTTGAGTGGGAGGCATCATGGTAGCTCCACTCTTTAATGAGGCCTTTGTGAGCACACGGCAGTTTGGATGGATTTCATCGCCTCCTTCCCTCAAAGGTATTGATTTAAACTCGGCCTGCAATTAGCATACACAAGGGAGCGATGCTAACAAAGATAGGCAGGATGTGAAAGCCAAAATAATGGTTGGCTACAAGCACAACAGTCACAATTTTGACAGTCTATGTTCCTCTGCTTAGATCAGCTTGTTTGTGCAGCTAAAAAGATGCTATGTCTCTTTCTAGCACCGCCTTAGTTTATGCTACATCATTTCGCACTGTAATTTGATGATAGTTACACATAATTATGTAAGGGGTGCGGGGATAAATGCTAGCATTTTGGTACATGATCAGATTTTTTACAGTTTTTGTTTTTTGTTAATTGGATGCTGTAAAAGAGCATGTTTTTATGTATTTTTTATTTGGAAAATAGATTCCTGAAAGTCACTGTGTGTGTGTTTACATGTACAACAAAATGCTTGTTACTCAAAACCAGTTCATTATAAAAAAAAAATAATAATATTAATAATAAAAAAAAATTAATAATAAATAAATAAAATTGGAAAAATTTGGAAATGCTGTAAATTCATTAAGGTATGACATTAATGATTTTCTTTTTCTTTCTACTCCTTTTTTAAACATAATAATGTATAGGGGTGAATTGAAGCATTTCACCTTCTCGTTGTAATACCTATGTCATACCCATGTTATTAAACAAATTTTTGTCCTCATAAACCACATAAACATGCACACACACACACACACACACACAGACACAAACACACAGACACACACACGCCTGCTTCGTCTGAGCACCTCGGCCTGTTAATATATACACACACACACACACATCCTATTTCTTTCCCCACCTCCTTACATTCACTTCAGAGATAAATGACTGTTTTCGTGAAAATGATGGAATGTGAAAGACAGGCATTTTGACAATTTTGTGTGTATTTGACTGTTACAATAACAATAAACTGCAAAAGAAAAGTGATCAAAATCTCTATCAATTAATACTGTGTGCTGTTTTTATTATATATCAACAAATTGCCCAGCCGGATAGCACTTGTTTTATACTTTGTTTGCTGTTGCAAAACCAAAAAAAAAAAAGAGATAAAAAGCATCAAAAGTATTTAAGAAAACAAAGTCTGGGACAGCAAAACAGTGCAAAGGGAATACGAACAGCTAACATGTCAGCTGGAGATGTGATAACGTTCAAAAACGTGCAGGGAAACACACTTTAGTCAGTCAGCAGCGGCATGGATGAGTCACCTGAATGTAGTCAGGAGTTCTTACTCGCTCTCTCTTTATTTTGATGTGAAATTCCATTGTCTTCTCATGGGTACATGAGAACAAACAAATATTAATAAATAAATAAATAGCACACAATACAACAAACAACTCAGAGCTATTTAGAAATGTGACAAAACAGCTGTGCCGCCTGCTTCGCCTGAGCACCTCGGCCTGTTAATAAAATACACCGGGTAAATATTTAATCTCCAGTTGAAACAAAACAACCTGTGCTTTTTATTTGTCCTGCATCTGTGTATGAAATGCATGCCGTCGGAGTCGGAAGAGAACAGGTTTCACCGGGTGTTTGACAAAGACTCATCCCATGGGTGGGGAACAGCAAGGCTGATGTGCTTCCTTGAATTACACACTCCACAAGCCTCTGTCTCTTTATCACCAGCTGCTCCGACACTGATCACGACCTGGTTTTTACACCCGATCTGCAGCTTTGGGACTCTATGATCTGATCTCTTACCCGACAAGAACTCTTCATGTTGACACCAAGGAAGGAGGTGTCACTGATTTGTCTTTGTGAATTGATTTGGTGCTTGGAAAGTCTCGGTTTGGCGGAAGGGTTGTGAAGTTTCAACGTGGTCTTGGGTCAGCGGGTTAAAAAGAGTGAGTGCTGTCTAGCATTGCTTAGGTCGGCATGCGGATCAGAGGCTGCTGGGAGCGTGGCATCACTCATTAAAGCCGCTCCTCTAATGCAGTCCCCATCCCAATTAACCACCGCCCCTGTTTAGAGCAATTAGTTTAGCTATTAGCACTCCGCTCATGACTGCGAGCATGGAAATGAGATGAGCGCCGCTGCATTATTTATGAGGCGCAAACGGGAAAAGCGCCTCAAACGGGCCTTTGGCTCGCTCACTCTTCTTGGCCCTCTCAGCAGTTCAGCTCTTCCACCCCATTGCCTCTGCTGGAATTTGAGCCTCTTTAGCAATTCAACTTTATGGAAGATGGCTCCAATCTTTCCAAAACCCTCTCATGTTTAATGTATCACTCCATACCACAAGCGCACGCTGAGCAATAAAACTGTGATCTTTAAAATCAAGGATGTAAACAAATATTCAGATAAGAATATACAGTAAACGTTCAAGAATCTGCCACTGAAAAACCCACATTGATCAACCACTAATCTGAATACCGTGTCCCTCTCAATGTCACTTTCTCTTATCTCCTACAGATCAGAGACACTTTCCCAAATGACTCATCATTGCCTAGATGAATCTCGTGTGATCAGAGGACATGTAAGCAGATATGTGAAATTGGATTTTGGGCCCTCATCTAGTTGTGCCACCCAGGGCCATGCACAGACCGTTTGAGGGGCATGTGCTGAAACTGAAAAAGGGCAATCCCCCCACCCCTTAATAACAAATTAAATAATTATATATTTTATAATTGACATTTTCCCTTCACTGTGAGCAGAACACAGCGAGACGCAGCAATTGTTATTCTCTGATTTTGGTTCAGCAAGAATCCAGGATCATGGCCTAATCCATGTCCATGGTACTTGCCTCAATACCCAATAATCAGTCGTGAATTTAAAATTGCTTTATGCGTGACTGGGGAAGAATAAGAAAAAGGACTAGTACGGTAAGATGGATAGATGAAGAAGGTACAATTCTTCGCTGCAGTCATTGGGTGGGGATCCTTGACGTTTCGATGATGTGTGATGCTGTACATGATGTGTACTTCTCTTTCATGGATGTTGCCAGTGTGAAACCTTATCTGATGTCCATCAGATCCCAGTTTCTGTGCGAACTTTAGCCTGGGTGAAAGATGCCTTTTGTTGAGGTGATGTTGCCAATGACCTTTGTATGGTGTTTCCACCAATGCAACACATCATCAGTTGTGTACCCCA
>NW_015557117.1:262688-265744 GCF_001515605.1 Sinocyclocheilus anshuiensis | reverse complement strand
AATAAAAATATTGGTATCGGTACTCGGTATCGGCAAGTACCAAAAATAAAAGTATCGGTATCGGGTGAGTACTGGAAAAAGTGGTATCGGTGCATCCCTAGTACTAACATGTAACAGTTAAGCCATAATAATGTAAGGTGCTGATTACTTGTAAATTTAAAACTGACATCACCTCAAAGCACTTTTGGGTCAATGATAGTGTAACAAGATAACATTTGCTAGCTTACTACACAATCTGAATTTAATGTTAATTTAACAATTGATAATTAATCATTCAAGATGAGCATTTATGGTTAAAAAGTATATAAAAGTTTTTTTGGGTTTTTTTTAGAACATGACCTATCGTTTCACTAGATAAGACCCTTATTCCTTGGCTGGGATCGTGTAAAGCCCATTGAAGCTGCACTGAAACTGCAATTTGGACATTCAGCTTGTTGGGTCCCATTGTTTGCATAATAGGACTAGGTATTATGATCCCAATATTCAGCACCATTTAGCCGCACCATAGAACATATTCTCCTTCGCTGTAAGCAGAACACAGCGAGACGCAGCAATTTGATTTTGGTGATTTTGGTTCAGCAAGAATCCAGGATCATGGCCTAATCCATGTCCATGGTACTTGCCTCTAATCAGTCGAATCAGTCGTGAATTTAAAATTGCTTTATGCGTGACTGGGGAAGAATAAGAAAAAGGACTAGTACGGTAAGATGGATAGATGAAGAAGGTACAATTCTTCGCTGCAGTCATTGGGTGGGGATCCTTGACGTTTCGATGATGTGTGATGCTGTACATGATGTGTACTTCTCTTTCATGGATGTTGCCAGTGTGAAACCTTATCTGATGTCCATCAGATCCCAGTTTCTGTGCGAAGTGCGAACTGCGAACTTTAGCCTGGGTGAAAGATGCCTTTTGTTGAGGTGATGTTGCCAATGACCTTTGTTTCCACCATCCTCCAATGTAACACATCATCAGTTGTGTACCCCAGCCTCATTGGGTGTTTCGGCCCTTTATCACAAGACACCCTCAGCCGAGGCAGGCCCACCACAGGCTGATCAGACCCGGGTGTGTGTCACTTTCTGTCCTCTGATGCCCAACTACTTCAGTAGCCTTATAGTGGAAAAAGCCACAAAGCATCTGCAGCCCACTTCCACCGGGTATACTTTCACTGTCCAGCCCCGCTCCTCTGCCTCAGCTGCCAAGTTGGCATATCGCAGCTTCTTCCTTTTCAAAGGCCTCATTAATGGCCTCTTCCCAAGGAACTGTCAGTTCGACTATTATGACGATCTTACTGAAGTTGGACCAGAGAACCAGGTCTGGGCGCAGATTGGTGACTGCAATTTCGAATGGGAAAGTGAGTCTGTGGATTAAGTCGACTCACATTTCCCAGTCCTTGGCTATATTCAGCTGGCCTGCATCAGGGGACAGGCACTTAGCTTGCTTTATCTCCCCTTCCCTAACAAAGGACTTCCTTTTTGGTAAGATATTCTTGGCATTTTGGAGGATGGCATTTGTTGACTCTCTTGGTCTCTATTGCTGCCGCCAAGCACTTCAGCACTTGATTGTGGTGCCATGTGTACCTTCCCTGTGTCAGGCTGGTCTTACAACCCACTAGGATATGTCTGAGGTTTGCCGGGGCTGCACACAGGTGGCAGGCTGGGTCTTGTCCACACCATACCTGCAAGTTTGTTGGAGAGGGCAGCACATCATATGTGGCTCTCATGATAAAACTTAGCCTGTTGGTTTCCATGATCCACAGCTCACTCCAAGTGATTTTACGCCATTCTATACCTTCCCACCTCATCCAGCGGCCTTGTTGGGCTTGGGAGACTGCTCTAGCGCATCTAGTTGATTCCTCCTGACAGCGTACCTCCTCCACCACCAGGTGCCACTGTTCCTTTGCTGTTGCCTTTTACCATTTAGGTGTTATTATTCCCAACCCAAGTCCCCCTCTACCATATTGGACTTTCCCCACAATATCCTGGTGTCTGAGGTAGAGGTCTTCTCGGGTCCTAAAATCTGTATCCGACCCGAATCACTTCTTACCCGAACCCGACGTGCATAAATTAATTCTTTTAAAGACCTGATGAAATTAGACCCGAGTCCGACCCGATGGGATGGCATTTATTTTCGAACCCGACTGGACCCGAACGTAAACGGCATTGATGTGTGTACAGCCTGCTGCCACGCAATCAGTAAAGAAAAATCCCGGTGTCCTGCTGACTGATTTGGCCGCTTCTTTAGTACTTTGATTTATTTAATATTTATTTAATTTATTGTTACATTATATTATTGCCTGCCTGATGGATACAAGTTATTTCTGAGTCCGGCTTTCAATTGTGACCAGTGGATTTGAAAAATAAACGTGATAGTTTAATCAAAATTAAATCGATAGCCTAATGATTCTCTATCTGCAACCTAATCTGCATCTGAACACGCAGCATAATGAATGAAGCGAGTGGATTTTCCTGATGGATCTCATAAGATGATTTCTGTGCGCACGGTTACAAACAAATGCTCCTTTTCTATGTGCGTTTCACACATAGAAAGTACACATCCGTGTTAGTTTAAAAGAATTTGGGTCTTATTGGGTCCATTTGGAAAAAGCACACTTATTTTAAATTACCCGAGACCCAAGGCCGCGAATACCGAACCCGACCTGTGTCCGAGGCACTCGTAGAAGTTTTGGACCCGAACCCGCTCGGGTCGGACCTCGGGTTTTCGGATCCAAGTGGACCCGTGAAGACCTCTAATTCACAGTCCCGTGTCAAATTAAGAGTCCTTCTCATAATAAGAGCCTCTAGTCACAGAGCCTCACTGTGACAGGCACATTATTTCCTAAACCCTTGGCGGAAGTGTATTTTTCTAAAACGACTGTTCTGCCAAAAGAGCACAGAGCCGGGTTACTGCAGGCCGCTTCTCTGCAGACTTACTGTTTCTATCAATCTGGCCTTTGGTCCTGTGGTGTAATATGCAGACTGAACCAAAGCCCACTCGTCATTACACAATGAGTTCATCCTATTTTCTAGTGTTAGCCGAGTGGCGGCGGCTCTCCCTTC
>NW_015557117.1:258328-261279 GCF_001515605.1 Sinocyclocheilus anshuiensis | reverse complement strand
TTGGTTCAGCAAGAATCCAGGATCATGGCCTAATCCATGTCCATGGTACTTGCCTCAATACCCAATAATCAGTCGTGAATTTAAAATTGCTTTATGCGTGACTGGGGAAGAATAAGAAAAAGGACTAGTACGGTAAGATGGATAGATGAAGAAGGTACAATTCTTCGCTGCAGTCATTGGGTGGGGATCCTTGACGTTTCGATGATGTGTGATGCTGTACATGATGTGTACTTCTCTTTCATGGATGTTGCCAGTGTGAAACCTTATCTGATGTCCATCAGATCCCAGTTTCTGTGCGAACTTTAGCCTGGGTGAAAGATGCCTTTTGTTGAGGTGATGTTGCCAATGACCTTTGTATGGTGTTTCCACCAATGCAACACATCATCAGTTGTGTACCCCAGCCTCATTGGGTGTTTCGGCCCTTTATCACAAGACACCCTCAGCCGAGGCAGGCCCACCACAGGCTGATCAGACCCGGGTGTGTGTCACTTTGTTACATGGTCATTTGGCAGCCTACACTGTGTCCATCCGCTTCAGCCACAGCCAGTGGCTGCTTCTTTCAGTGACAGTGTCCTGACTACTGACTATCCTCCACTGGACCTGTCCTCTGATGCCCAACTCCTTCAGCAGCCTTATAGTGCCACAAAGCCCAAAGGCCTCATTAATGGCCTCTTCCCAAGGAACTGTCAGTTCGACTATTATGACGATCTTACTGAAGTTGGACCAGAGAACCAGGTCTGGGCGCAGATTGGTGACTGCAATTTCGAATGGGAAAGTGAGTCTGTGGATTAAGTCGACTCGCATTTCCCAGTCTGTGGCTATATTCATCTGGCCTGCGTCAGGGGACAGGCACTTAGCCTGCTTTTTCTCCCCTTCCCTAACAAAGGACTGTCTTTTTGGTGAGGTATTCTTGGCATTTTGGAGGATGGTGTTTGTTGACACTCTCTTGGTCTCTATTGCTGCCGGCAAGCACTTCAGTACTTGATTGTGGTGCCATGTGTACCTTCCCTGTGTCAGGCTGGTCTTACAACCCACCAGGATATGTCTGAGGTTTGCCGGGGCTGCACACAGGTGGCAGGCTGGGTCTTGTCCACACCATACCTGCAAGTTTGTTGGAGAGGGCAGCTCATCATATGTAGCTCTCACGATAAAACTTAACCTGTTGGTTTCCATGCTCCAAGTGATTTTACGCCGTTCTATACTGCCTTACAAAGGCAAAAGACCTTAACTCGCTAGAGTGTGAAACTGAGAAAAATGACTTTAAAGTTTTTTACTTGTCCAGCCAAATTAATTATTGGTAGGAAACTGGAAATTAAAAAAATAGATGTTTTAGTAATGAAAATTATCTACATTAAAAAATTGTGGGCTCAAACTTGATTTTTACACCTATTTTGAAGTTAATGTACTCTGCCTTTGCATTGTCTGCAAAATGTGAGAAGTCATACCAAGGCAAAAGGCAGTAACTTCCACATTATCAATATTTGGTTGCTGATCACCATTTACAAAATCGTTATAGTAACACCTGTATAAAATCTAGTGATCATGGGCTGTCTCATATAAGCTATTGCATAGTAATGCGACTGTATTAATTTTTATTTTTATATATTTTGTTTGACTGTAACAAGCAGACTAGTAGTTAAACATGTGAGTGGATACCGTGGATACCAATTTATTTGCTATGCTCAGTAACGTAAAAGAATGCTAGACATAGCATAATTGCTTTTACATTGACTTGTATGAAATAGCCTAACCTAAAAGAACGACTTGTGGATTACGCCAGCAAGCAGGAATAATGCACAGAATGCTTGTGGATTAAACATCTCCGATGACGTTCATCGCCATGGATTGATTTTATCAGGTTACAAGAAAAGGTAGGATATGGATTTAATTGCGAACTGTTAGGCTACTGATTTTATGATTGATCATGCTAGCTACGGCATTCGAGTCCACAATGCGTGGATGTTCCATAGAAGTGACAGCCTGGTGAATAATATGCATTACAAAAAGGAAAAAAAAATCTTTAAAGGTTATTCACGATTACGTATTGCTGCCAATGTATAGTCTTTACAGTGCTTTGTTATATGGAGCTGTTTGGTAGATCGCGATCTATCTAATTCGTTTGTCTACACCCAGGGCCGGATTTATGCATAGGCATTCTAGGCACGTGCCAATGTTTGCTCGTCCAGGGGGGCCCAAACACAATGAAGAGATAATATTTTTGTTATACTATGGGCTATCTACAACAGTAAAAGAACCAAATCTCTCTCACAGACGCACACACAGTGCAGACACATACTCGCGCACACATGCGGAGACGGGAACAGAAACTTCTTGTCAGCGCTGCCCTGCGAATTTATCAATAAAATAGTTTCGCAGCTGAAAAGCTACATGACATTTCCCAGTAGCGAGGTTCTTGAAGCAGTTTAACTTAAAGATTCGTAGACTAGATTAGTAGACGCTGCTGCTGAACGCTGCTGAGGGACGCATAGACGCAGGTATTCACACGCACTTAATCTCTCTCTCTCTCCCTCTCTCTCTCTAATGACCACATTAGACTGCATTAATAACTGCATTAGCCTGCATATCAATGGCTCAAGCCTCCTTATTAGCTCTAAAATTACATTTTGGAATTTGCAGCGGAAGGTTTGGGATGAGGTGCGTAAAAAATTAGTTCAACACACGGAAACATGTCAAATGTCTTGAAACAAATCATCTGAACAATGTCTTGATGTGTGGTTGTGACTCCAGGCCGTTAAAATTATTAGAGAAATAATGCACTCCCGAAGTGGTTATGTGGCCACGATGCCATGCCTATATGGAACGGTCTTTCTGAGTTCTCAAACAAATTAAGAACTACATTCAATTTTTATTGACTGAACGCAAGCGCTTATTCCGATAGAAAACACTGTAACGGTTTCCACTGATTAAGAAATATTTTTGTTTGCTTGGGT
>NW_015557117.1:224308-257699 GCF_001515605.1 Sinocyclocheilus anshuiensis | reverse complement strand
CCGGGGGGGGGGCCCAAACACAATAAAGAGATATATAATATTTTTGTTATACTTTGGGATATCTACAACAGTAAAAGAACCAGAAGACATTTAGCAAATAAATATAGCAAACAATAGGGTAAAAAATGACAAAGTATTTCCATGTCTTCCACCTTTTTTATGCAGGCTACAGAAATCACACCTTCTTTCTCCCGTTTTCTCCCACAGACGCACACACAGTACAGACACGCACTCGCGCACACACGCGGAGACGAGAACAGAAACTTCTTGTCAGCGCTGCCCTGCGAATTTATCAATAAAATAGTTTCGCAGCTGAAAAGCTACATGACATTTCCCAGTAGCGAGGTTCTTGAAGCAGTTTAACTTAAAGATTCGTAGACTAGATTAGTAGACGCTGCTGCTGAACGCTGCTGAGGGACGCATAGACGCAGGTATTCACACGCACTTAATCTCTCTCTCTCTCCCTCTCTCTCTCTAATGACCACATTAGACTGCATTAATAACTGCATTAGCCTGCATATCAAAATGGCTCAAGCCTCAGTTAGTAGCTCTAAAATGACGTTTTGGAATTTGCAACGGAACGTTTGCGGAAAATTAGCTAGTTCAACACACACAAGATTTCAGGACAGAAACATGTTAAATATCTTGAAACAAATCATCTGAACAATTGATGTATGATTGTGACTCCAGGCCGTTAAAATTATTAGAGAAATAATGTACTCCCGAAGTGGTTATGTGGCCACTTCGCCGCGCCTATTAATGGAACGGTCTTTCTCAGTTCTCAAACAAATTAAGAACTACATTTGATTTTTATTGACTAAACGCAAGCGCTTATTGCAATAGAAAACACTGTAACGGTTTCCACTGATTAAGAAATATGTTTGTTTGCTTGGGTGGTAATATTTGGCCTATTATATTAATAGGGAAGGGGGGCCCAAAAATTTGTTTTGCCTATGTCATGAAAAAAGGTAAATGTCTACACCGTAATTAAAATGCGGCATACTTTAATGGACAGTAAAAAAAAAAGGCAGAACACCGTATAACTCCAATCCGGCACCGTAACTTAATTTTGACACGCAGTTAAACAAAGACAGAACGCCGTAACTCAATATGAGCGTTCCAAACAAAGTGAAAGAGCCGTAACTGGTGTTATACGAACAAAGGCAGAACGCCGTAACTCAATTTGAGCGTTCCAAACAAAGTGAAAGAGCCGTAACTGGTGTTATACGGTGTTCTGTCTTGGTTTCTCCGGGGCTTTTCGAAGTTACGGTTGAGACAACCCATTATTTTCTCGGAAAATCAACGAAATTGACTCAAGATATTTATACACATGATAAAGGATGTCTTGAATGTCCCAAAAATATCAATAACTAATTTTCGACAAAAATCGAAGTTACGGTCTTTTGCCTTTACATGGCAATATACCTTCCCACCTCATCCAGCGGCCTTGTTGGGCTTGGGAGACAGCTCTAGCGCATCTAGTTGCTTCCTCCTGATGACATACCTCCTCCACCACCAGGTTTCGCTGTTCCTTTGCTGTTGCCTTATGCCATTTAGGTGTTATTATTCCCAACCCAAGTCCCCCTCTACCATATTGGACTTGCCCCACAATATCCTGGTGTCTGAGGGCTGCCTTTGCATCAGCAACTGCTGTAACTGGATTCCATTTCCTCCTTGTCACCAATGTTGGAGCAGCATCTCTTACACAGAGATCGCGGGATTCTTTAAGCGTCATCTCCAGGCTAGTTTTGGCGCATTTGTACTCCTCCACAAGGCTTGAAATAGGAAGAGAGATAGAGAGCTCCATTGCCGTACAGCCCTATGCTGCTAAGGCATCTTAGTAGCCCAATCCATTTCCTCAATTGTGTACTCACCAGTCTCTCCAGGTGCTTGGCGTGAGATAAGGTGAGCTCGTATATGGAAATTGGCCACATAAGCCGTGGCAACAAACCAAATTGGAAGCACCACAGCTTCAGCCTCCCCGGAAGAGCTGTACCATTGATTCTCTTGAGTCCACTGACTGTCTCTTGCCTGAGTTGTTCCAACTGTTTTGAGTCTTTAAGGTCTGCGGTGTACCAACGTCCAAGGCTTTTGATGGGCTTTTCCATGACCGTTGGTATGGGCTCTCCCGCTAAACAGAACCTGTCATTAGTAAGTCGGCCTTTGACAATGGAGATGCTGTGAGATTTTCCGGATTTAATCTCCATTTGTACCCATCTGATGTTTTCCTGGAGCTTATCCAGCAGCCGCTTAGTACATGCTTTAGACATTGTGATGGTAGTCATATCATCTATGCATGCCCTGATTGGAGGGAGCCGCAACCCATTGTGCAAATGTTCCCCTCCAACCACCCAACGGGATGCCCGAATTATGATCTCCATTGCCATAGTGAATGCCAGTGGAGAGATGGTACAACCTGCCATTATGCCAACCTCCAGCTGGGTTAATCCTCCAACATTTTTCTGTGCAAATCCTCATTTTGTACTTCTAATTCGTGACCGATGCTTTGTTTTGTTCTCTCCTACGTGCTACGTCTTTACATTGATAATATGATATGCAATAAAAAAATGTGCTAAATTAGAGGCATTTTCGCTAGTGATCTCAAAAGTATTTTATAAAGTTTTAAATATGGGTATTTTACTTACAAAAATGCATCGATTCACTTCAGAAGGCCTTTATTAACCCCCCGGAGCAGTGGGGAGCAATTTTTATGATGGATTTATGCACTTTTATTGGACTTCATCCATACAACTTTATCTTAAACCCCATTGACTGCCATTATAAAGCTTGGAAGAGCCAGGACATTTTTTAATATGACTCTGATTGTATTCGTCTGAAAGTGGAAAGTCATATACACCCAGGATGGCTTGAGGGTGAGTAAATCATATAGGTTTATTTTCATTTTTGGGTGAACTACCCCTTTAAAACTCAATGGCCAACATATTTTTTTCTGTGCTTATGTACTTTTCCATTATCTACTTTTTCTTTTTCTTCTTCTTTTTCTTTCTTTCTTTCTTTGCAACACTCACTCTACAAACAAAAATGTAACTATTTCTTTAAAAACAAAGGTCATAAAAAGGTCATAGGTCAGTTATTGCTGGACTTAAGTTGCACACTTGCTTATGCTGCTAAGATATTTCAGAGCGATGCAATGGAGCAGACTTTATATTCTCACACCCGCACACATGAAACTGCCCACTCATCACTGGCTCCCTGGCAGAAAACTATCAGCGGAGAGATTTTCCAATAACTGCTCCTCATTTGCACAAAGAAGTTATCTCCGCAATCATTCTCTGATCTTCATCACGCCTATTTAAAAGACCCCACGAGACCTTTTTCTCTTAAAACACAGAATGCACCACTGCACCACTTGTGGTTGTAAGAACTTGTAGATTAATCTGACACCATCGATCGGCTCTAAAGTCAAACGCAGGGTGCATCTGGTCAGGAAGCTTGTCTTTTCTGGCCCCTCGTGTCAATCATTAGGCTAACGATCCCGTTATTCATTTGCCTTTCCAGCACTTCACAACAGGGAGCGGTGGTGACTGTTTCTCGTCCTTGTGTTTTTTGAGTTTCCAAATATACCCATGCTGCCATGCAAGAGAGAGAGAGTGCAGAGAGAAAGAGAGAGCCTCCCCCGAAACATTTGGAGGTCCATCTGTGAGGAGAGTTTTTTTAAAGAAGGAAAAAAAACAGTATGTACTCTCTGCTCATCATTGGACCTATCAGAAATTTCCATTACAGTGATCTATATGACTTCCTTGACAGCTGGAGCCGTATCTAGCAAGCCCCACGTTTTTTCTCCCAACGCTCTTTTTCCCATCTTGGTCTCTTGGTCTCTTGGTCTCTTTCTCTCTCCCTCGCCCTCCCTTTTTTTACAGCTTCATAAGGGAAAGCTGAGTTTTTGATGCTGGACTTTGATTCTCTTTCAAACTCTCTCTTTCTCTCTTTTTGCCGGTTTTATCTTGCTCCCTGCAGGCGATGCGTTCCAGTCCACCATGCTCGGCAGGGGCTGCTGGAGCGCTGGGGTATTTGGAGAACATTAATGATTCTAAACAGCCAGAGGAGCTGCCAGGAGAGTCTGATGCTTCGCAGTCCACGGGTTGAAACCAATATACATGTGTGTGTATACAAATACATAAAACCGTCTTGACAAGTCATCTGCCGCCCAGCCACAGAGCAGGGCGACCTGCTGCGTGGAGCAAGACGAGAGCCATGGGCTTTAAAAACAGGCCCACTCGCTTAACTGACTCCATTTGCTCTGATTAAAATGGTTTTATTTGGATGGACGCGTCTTTAAAACAAACCACAGGGTTTAGCTTGCGAAAGAAAGGCGCAGATCGCCGAAACCCTGTGGACAGCAGGGTTGACTGGATATTAATGAGAGTGCTATGTTCAGTGTTGCATGTGTTTAATGATTAAAATGTGTCAGAATATAGGCATCAATTATTCACACAGGATGCCACGACTGGGCAAGGATACAACAATTTTTTGGTATTATATATATATTTGACTTTCACATGTAGGGAAAGAATACAATGAGCAGCATGTGTCTCACATGTAAAGCGCTTTTGTGAGGGAGATACTGAAGGGCATGCAGATCGCTGCAAAGTCTTGTCATGGAATATATTACCAGGCTTCAGACTACCCACACACAACTCTCACAAGAAACAAATTGAATGTGTGCAAATGTGCATTTTGTCCGTCATTAAAACGGCGGCGTTACGTTTTCATCACCAGGTGTTTGTTGTAGCTATATGGGCGCGGCGCTCAGTTTCAAATACATAAATTATGAGCCTTTATAGACATAGTGTTTCTTGCGTAAAGAAAACGCTGTACTTATTCAAACAACAAGATCTTTATTTACCCTTGCAGACCTAGTTCAGCTGCTGTGGAACTTCAGTTCATTCAGTCAAGATAGAGGGGGTGGAGTTATGAGGTTTACTGACAGTTTGAGCGGATCCAACAAGATTTAGTCACAAGCTCTTTTTAATACCTTTCATTAGCTAAATATTTGTAAAGCAGACAGACAGATGTAAAGGGTGACCAATATCATTGATTTATTGAAGGAAAAAAAACACCATCACCAAAAAAAGGGCACTTCGGAGTGTAAGGGCAAAAAGGGCACGTGCTCTGCACAGGTTGAGCCCTACCTGTGCACGTGCCTGCTGCTGTGCCTCAATAAAATATCACTGATAAATCATTGTCTGATGAGATTATCATATATCAACATGAGAATCATTTTCTTTGATAATATTCATGAGAAATCATGCATTTTCTGTTTGCTGTTTTAGAATAAGATGCCAAATTTGCCAAGGAACACTCTTTTGATTGAATCGGTCAAAAGGTTGTGATTCAACTTGATTGATTCGGACAATTGACTCAAGCACTGAATTGTTTGCAGCAGTTTCTTACATCGAAATGGCAGTAATACCTATATCCATAACTTGACCTTTCTTATACCGTTTCAACAATGAAGCAGCTCTTTATTGCATGCACAGTACAGTTTGTCAATGACTCTGTACTACAGGTAAATTTATATCCATATATCCATTTATATCCATTTTATATCCATATCTATAATAGTATCAAAAAGAGAATCCAAATATGGGAACATCGCACTTTTTTGATGTCCCAGTTCTGATGAAAGGCTTGAAATGTGCCTGTTGGTGACCTAGAGATAGTGGATCTGAATTATTATTATTATTATTATTATAAAAATATATCATATATTAATTTATTTATTATCAATATATTTCTATAAAATATAATAACAATGACATTTTACATCATCATATAATACTTTGTTTAAAGTTTTTTTATTTTTTAATTCTAGATTTTCTGTTAATTTACAGCTTTAAATGGGATTTTAAATCACATATTTTCAATTTGTTTAAAAACATTTGAGCGCCACTGTATGAATGTTTACTGGTTAAAATACCAGGCAAAGCCTTCGTTGGCTACCACTTTGTTTCTTACTCTATAAATAGCCATTGGACTTCCCTGGGACAGTCAGACAGAGCCATTAAAACACAAATCAGTGAGCATGGAGATGGCTAATGATCGACCCAGCAGATCTATGAGCAACAGGAGAAAATTCCTCATTATAAGCTATATGCTGTCTAACTGCTCCCACCTGAAGGCAACATTCTCCATATCCTTTACCATAATGCCATGCTCACTGACCACTCACAGTATTTACAAATACAGGTCTGATTAAAATATTATTATTATTATCTTATTATTGTTTCCTCATTTAAAGGGATAGTTCACCCATAATGTATATTCTGTCATTGTTTAAACACTGTCCTTACCACTCATGTTCTAAATTCCACGTTTGAATTACTTTAGCTTTTGTTTGACTAACAGCCCTAAATTAAAGTTGTTCACTGATAATCTTCCCCTCCATTGAGCTGTTAACTGCTGCTAACGAATCATTGAGTCAATTGAGCAGCAGTCCAATGATTCATGAAGCGGACAATGCTACTTCTTTAATGGATGTGCCAAGGAAAGCTGGGGAGGCTATCAAAATTAACGTTATCATATAGCTACAAATGGTAACACTTCATTTTACAGTGTCCTCGTTATGTCACATGCACTTATTATAGTATTAACAGTAAACTATAAATAATTACAAGCACCTAAACCAAACCCTAACTATATGTGCATATTGTACTTACTATACTACATGTTTTTGTAGCCTAACATTTAGCACATTAATAAAGTGTAACCCTTCAAAGAACTTGTAACATAGAGCATGCGTTTTATGATACCTTTATCTTTTCTTTTTCATTATATTTAAAAAAAAAGTGGCTAGGATATTCTTCAAAAAGGCACATTTTGTGATCCTCAGAAGAAAGAAAAGTCAAACGCATTTGAAAGGACATGAAAGGAAATGAGGGTGAGTAAATGATAGGAGATGTGTGATTTGTAGGTGAACTATCCCTTTAAGAATGAGTTAAGAATTTTTTAAAGCACAAAAAATAAACAATTAAAAGAGTCAAAGATGATGATGAAAATGTGACAAACCTGTGTCACAAAAAGGCAAACTTTGGGGCACTTTGAGGTTAGACATTACCCTGGATTACATCACAAGTAGACAGTGTTCTGAACAGCCATACTTAACAAAGCTCATTTTTATTCTCTGCTCTTTCTTCTTTCCCTGGAGATTCCGCCTTGTAAACAATCAATTCGGTAGGGTTAGAATAAAGGGTGACTTATAATCAAAAGGTAAAGCAATAGGTATCTGTCGATAAGTTCAGCAGTGAGACAGTCTCTGGCACGGAGCAGCAGAGACAGGTCGCAGAGATTAGCGCTGACCTTTGCCGCTTTGACATTCGGCCATTTGACTTAATTAATAGCGAGCAGCTCCCCCGCACGCCATTCGTCATGTGTGTACTGTCGTCGGGCAGCTCTTAGCAGGTTAGTCTGACTGTGCTGTCATCAAGCCGGCTAGCACGGGAACAGGATCCGACAAGATAATCAGCATGAAGCTTAGCCGGCGAACCTGTAGGGACGTGTGAGGGGAAGTCTCAAAGTGGCATTCATTACTGCGTAAAGAACTGAAACATCCAGGAATGTTACTGTCATTCTTGAGATAAATAAATGATAGAAAACATATTTATTTCAGATATTATCTCTCTGTTTGAGAATCCAGAGAGAGAGAGAGATAACTCTGTAAATCTAGCATTTTGAAAAACGAAATTGCTAAACTAAACCAATGACTGAGACCAAATTATTGTTACATCAAGTTACAATGCTTCATTAGCTAGACTCATGCTGATAGACAGCTACTCGTAGCCTGTAGCTTTGCAATAGAAGCCACACAAACAAGATCTTATGCATTAAAACCCTAGTTTGGCAATTTTCAGAAAAGCCCCTGCTGTTTCTATTGTGTGTTTTAAAAAATATTGTTAGTCGAGGAGTAAAGCAGAAAGGAATTCTTGCTGAATTTATATTTGATTGAAAGCAAAAGTCAAAGTAAATACAAAGGTGCAAAATGTCCTTATAGATGCTATAATTTTTTCAGTTGATCTGTAACAGTAGACAGGGGCATCATGGAAATATAAAATATATGTATATAAAAACCATACTTGACCGTCTGGGGTCGGCAAAGATGCTGGCGGGAGCACTTGCATTTTTTCCTGATAAAATAGCAAAAAGAACTTAAAATGCTCCGTCATTTTTGATCGTAAAAATAAGTGTAATACATAATTTGAATCTGTGAAGGGTCTACTTTTATTTGTGTACACTCACAATATCAACAAAACATTGTGCTTTTGTAAAATAAAGAAAATAAACAGGGTGCTCTTTCTTCTGTTATTTCTTAAATAAAAATTTAAATAGAAACTAAATAAGATATATAAGACCTGTTTTTCCTAAAAAAAATCCAAAATTACATTTGGATTATCTTGAATAAAAACCTTTTCAAAGGGGAAAAAAACTATAAACTGTATAAAACAAATAAATATTATGAAAATGATTCCAATTCTGCACTATTTCTAGGTCACAAATTTATTTGTTACATTAACCATGACCCTTTGTAAAGATGGTCAGATGTTCTTGCTTCCACTGCACAAGATGCTATTTGTATATATATATATATTTTAGTTTATGCTGGTTTTGAACAACTGCTGTTGTTTCTGAAACCCTGGAATTTCTTAGGGTTTCAGAATGGCAAAACACTGAAACCTTTCACTCAAATTATTATGCTGATTAAATTAAAAGCGTAAAAAAAAGAAAAAAAGAAAAGAGAAGGTCTTAGATTTTGGATCCCACTGTATCTGCTTTGTGTGGAATCATTCCATGCAGAGGAATGTAAAGGATCTTCAGCATCTTCACATTGCCAATGAACTCAGTCATAAACTTTTATCACTGGCTCCAAGTGACCAGACCACAGCAGTAATTGTTCTTGCCAGAACTGGCAACAAATCAGCAAGCAACCAGCAGCTGCTTCCAGGTCAATAATTTCTATTCAGGTCTAAATGAGCTTTTTCTTAACTTATCGGTATTCCTGTCCACCCAACCCCTCCCCACATCCTACTGGGGTCAATTGGCAAGTCAATCTCATGGGAAATCTGCACGTAATGGAGGGTTATGTAACATTTGCAGGATACCGTGTCCATAAAGCATTATTTGATTCAGGTCTTTTGGAGCTTTCTCCAAATGTCAGTGGGTGGCAAGGGCAGACGTATGATGGCAGGGAGCTGGAGACAGGGGCAGAACTGTTTGGGTTAATTTATTTGATCAAAGTCAAGCGATATACAGCTCTGGCATGATGACAATATTATTATATGCGTCTATGCGGTAAAAGATTACATTGTAAACTCTTTACATTGCAATTACACTGATAAATAAAGTAATTAGTCCCAAGAGACAGAGGATCCACTGATGAGCGAGTGATGTAATGCTAGATTTCTACAAATCTGCTCTGATAAACTAACAAACTCATCTACATTTTGGATGGCCTGAGGGTGTCAATTTTCAGCAAATTTTCATTTTTGGGGTGCAAGCAACAAGCAAGTGGACAAGTAAGGCAGAATGATGCTATTTATCTAAAGGTTGATCTTTTCATATACCTTTGCCTAAATAATTGTCAGTTATAAATAATTACCATTACAAATTTAATTGGCAACATATTTTACAATAAGGTTCAGTTGTAAATCTTTGCAAATTATATTGTGTGTGTGTGTGTGTTCTTAGTGATTCCTGATGAATGTCCCAGTAATATTCTAATGAGTGCTAAGGATCAATGTTAAATATTCACGCAGTCTTGTTCATTTGATTCTGTAAAGCTTTACAAATGTATTTTGTTGAAATCCCTCTCACAAGATTCATCTTGCAGCCAGTGTCTGTCCAGCTGTTTGGTGTCCAGTGCATTTGTCCAAAGGGTCAGAAGCAGAGGACAGTTTAAATAGTGCTTGCACACAACTATTAATATTTGTTAAAAAAAGAACAAAATGAAGATCACTAACTTAACAAAAAGTGCCTTTAGAAATCAGTATATTGTTTATTTCATTTTCATAACATTGAACATGCCTATCACTGGCCTACAGTCCACAGCAGTCCAGTCCGTGGAAGATTTATTTATTGTTGTATTCTGTCTGCTATATTTTCAAGTGTTGGTTTATGTAAACATGCACTGAAGTCTTAGAATGCTGCATAACATCTTGCTGGATTTAAATCAAGAGTTTGAAGTGTTTAAATCAAGACGAACACAAAAATAATTCAGTTTATTGCATTTCATTGAATATCATTTAATGTATTTTGAACTCTTTGGTAAGTTATTTTCTTCATTGCTTTTAATATGTATTTGATTCTATCTACTTATAAATATGGTTTATAGCAGGTGTTAACAGTGATTAACAGCCATTACTAATGGTGAGGGTGTCGGGTGGGGTTGCTATAAACCATTAAAGCTCATTTGATTAGAGAGAATAACCACCCCGCTCTCCTTTCGTCAATCACTGTGTCACACCCCAACACACACCATTCAACACAACACAACACAACACAACACAACACACTACTCTACACCACACCGATCATTTACGACTCTACACGGCCCCTCCTGCACACCCACAGCTAACCACCCCGCTCTCCTTTCGTCAATCACTGTGTCACACCCCAACACACACCATTCAACACAACACAACACAACACAACACACTACTCTACACCACACCGATCATTTACGACTCTACATGGCCCCTCCTGCACACCCACAGCCCACCACAGCCCGGCAGAGGGGGAAACTATACCGACTTCACGTGCTTTTACATACGACAGGGGGTCTGCACGTGAAGCTGGGTACAAACTCGTGCCGGTCAGCAGGTACCACGGAGATCCTACAGAGAAACGTGTCAGTAATCCCGCGAGAACAGGTACGTAGCCTAAATCATCTGCTCAACTTCAAACTCACCAAGAGTCATTTAGAACGCTTCTTTCCAAATCGCTTTAAAGGCTCTTTATGACGTCATATTAAGACGTTTCGGAAGGCCTTTTATGAATAGGGCTACGCAATGTCTCCAATTTAATGGAGTTACATTAGGCCATAAATACCAACATAAATGCCGAAAACACTTGCATACATGGTGTGGGTTCTCAGTAGTTTATTAAAACAGATATTATCTTTTTTTTGTGAAAGTCACATTGAAATTGTGTTTTAAAAAAAAAAATGTTTTATGATAAACATGTTTACCACATATATTTAGTTAGGGCTACTTTTCGAATGCCATTTATGCATACTATAGTTTTCATTCTTCAACTTTCAATTAACTATAGAAGTCCATCATAAAATAATAAAAAATAATTTCTATATTTATTATTTGAATTATATAAATTTTTCGAAAATGTCCTTCCGATGCGGTGTTACTGCACTACAGCTATTTGAAGTTTTTTTTCTCTCTCTCCAAACTTTGACGCTTTTGTTTACATGAAAGAATACAGTGAACGTGAAAATGGGGAGTGACGCAATCAATCATAAAACACAGCCAATCAGAACATAGCTCTAAGTTTGCCGCTCTCTAATACTGGCGCAGCTGAAGAGCGCAATACGGACGGTCGCTGTGATTTTGCCAAGTAAGACGTTCCTGGATCAACATCTTTTGTTGATCCTGGATCAACATTACTGTCCAAAAATACAGACTTTACCCAATCCCTACCCCTAAACCGAACCTTACCCATAATTTATTCCTAAAATCAGAGGAAAATGATAGCTGATTAACAAGGGTGTAGAGTACCTAATCCTGATTGTAAATCTAAAACTGACATTTCCTGAAAAGTTATCTCTCAATTCTGATTGGTTGATTGGAATGATGTTCCAGGATCAACAAGGATGCTGATCCAGGAACATGTTGTACTTGGTCAAATCACGCTCACCCAATACGGACACATACCTTATATTTTCATGACTCCTGCTTTACTACAGTAGATGGTATGCTTTTCACAGTTTCCTTGTGAAACTCGAGGTATTTGTTAGATAATATCCACTTCCAATCGTCTGCAATCAGCCTCTGCTCGTTCATGTTCGGTCCAATGCATTTTCAGTGTGAGCAGGGGCCACAGCACCTACAAGAAACACCAAGAAACCAACGCAATGTTGTTTTTAATGTTTTTTCTTGATCAAACTTGAGAGATTTGTAATAATATCTGTTTCTAAACTTTATAATCAGTCTCTCCTCATGCATGTTTGATGAATATTCGTGCTTGGAAGTTCATATTTATTATCGTAATCGGTTAGATCGTAATATTTTTGTACATGCAACTTAGCTAGTTTTGTTGTAAATTAAAAATAATAATAGTTTAATTTCAACAAATTTACTGTAAATACAGACGATGCATCCCTGCATCCGCCATGTTTTCTTAATGGCACGCCCCCAACTTGCACACTTGGGACTCAAAAGAAAATCCAGAGTTTCCCACTCATAATTAGGATTTATGATACCATGTGTTCAACTCATAAATACAATGTTTTTGACATGACATGCACCAATACTTACATGAGGAGCAGTACTTCGGTCCAATGAGATTTCACGCAATGCCACGAAAATATATGATTATAAAAAATATGATTAACATGGATTTTCCTTTAATCGGTCGTTGTTTTATCACTTTGGTCTGATTCATACAAAATCAATGCAAATCATTAATTTGTGTATGCCCTGTATAAATGACCCTGTATTGCATTGTAAAATGGCTGCAATAGCGCTATGTTAAAATTTGAATATTTAATGAAGTGTTACATTTATTACTATTAATTATAAAAACTCCTATTAATAAACGAAAATTATTCTTCCAAGTAATGTAGTCCATTATGCTGTTGGCACTCTCCCTTTTATAAATGTAAACAATACACTGGACTAGTTTAAAGGACAATCCTTTTCGAGCTTGGTAAAAGAAAGGCTTTTTTTATGACATTGTCATAATCAAACACTCCATGAGTTGTTGATAATAGAATATAGTGGCTGAGTATGTGTAAGGTAGAGGAACCACAGCCAGCCACTCGGGGCCAAAAGCAACATGATCCCAGTGTAATGAGAATGTGTCAACAACCCGTCAGCCACGGTCCAACACACACGCAGACACGCACACACATACACACACGTAAAAAATACACGCGTCATCGTGTGTGTATCTCACGCTGGAGTGGATGTCTAATCAAGAGCTCATATGTTTTGCATGATTTCATGCACAGTCCCCCTGTCAGGCAGGGATTCGGCTGGAGTTGGCCTAGTCTGCTGCAATTCAAATGGCCTGTAAGACTGTTGACTGCTGAATGATGTGGAGATGTACTGTTGTGCTATCAAGCATGCTGAATGCTACTGTCTGATGCTGACGGGGGCCTACCAGACTCAATATGGAGATGAGAGATTTGCAAGATTATGGCGTTCTATTTGGAGAAAAGCCACTCAGTTCAGCATTGCTGGATCAGATATAATACAAATGTTTAGAATGTGAGATCCAAATGTGTTTTTGCATGCAAAAATGCTGATCACGGGTACCTATTTCCTCCAAAAATAAGTATTTTTATCCAATAGAAGTTAACTACAGTACATCAACCCAGAAAGATTTATGCACATACTCGAAGCAGACCGGTCTCAGCAGATGCCACTCGCAGCACTCATAACTTGCAAATAATTTGCATGAGAGAGTATCCAATTAACATATTGGCGAGGGGGAGGGGCGGAGTGAAAGAGAGCCGCTCCTCTCTGATTGCTTGTAATCTTGACAGAATGGGTCAATCCCGTGATCCGCTGCTGCGTGGGTGTGTGTTTGCATCTCGGGTCACTGGCAGGTTCAGCCATCTTGGGGAACCTTTATACTGTACTGCATATTATTAAAATGCTGACACTATTTACATTTTTTTCAGTTGTCTACTTTTAGTCCAGGATATGCTAAACTGCACTATTGGAGGAGAGTGCTGTAACTGTGAATAAAAGGTACGATTTCCAGGCAATCCATTTCTCTTGTAGCACAATAAACACTGACGTTGGAAAAACTAGTTTTTTAAAAATAGATATTGATGCAATGTATATTCGCACTTAAAGATACCATGCCAATTCAAACCTCTGAAAGGAGTTGGAGCCTGGTGAAGAATAAACATTCAGTATTGTACTGCATTATTGATTCAAAAGATTTATGTTTTCTTAAACATAGTGAGTGAATAACAGGATAGATGCAGAAACACTCACCATGACCAAAACCACTCAGAGGCCTGTTTGCAAAACAGCTGACTTACAGCACATTCAGCGGAGATTCATGGCTGGATGCATAATGTTGTAAGAGAGAAAAGGTTGTGAGTGAGCAGCTTTATGCTTTCTTGACAGATACTTATCCCTTAATTCAGCTTGCCACCGATAAGCCTACTTGAAAAAAGAGTGATTATTGAAAGTCGAGGTGTATTGTTCACTGCACTAACTGATGTCTTTACCCACTGCAGTACTGAACAGGGACAATACGGAATTTTAAAACACAGCAGCAGAATGTTTTAATGAACGGTTGGTGGGGAAATCTGAATCTGAGGTGTTGATGTATGTTAGAGTCTTAAAGCTGAATCTTTGTGAAATGAACTCTAGTTCAAAAGCAAACTGATTCAAAAAATGTATTTATGCAGAAAGTTTATTTCAGATTAAAGTGAGTGTTACTTATGGATTTTCACATTTGCTACTGTTGATGGCATTTATGCATAATTGCCTAATAAAATTGAGAATTAAAATACAATAAATAAAAACATAAATAATATATAATTTACATAAACAATAAATATAAAATATATTATATTTAAAATGTATAAATATTAATTTTAAAATTAATTTTAAATATAAAATGTTAGATACATGTTCTTTGCTATGGGCTTGTCTTGGCATTATTTTCACATTGTATTAAGCATTGTCAAAAGTCAGTATATTTCTATGTAGTTTATAGAATATTAACACTAAATCAACAGATTTAGTATGGTTTGTCTATTGGGTAGCCAAAGAAACCACATATTCTCTGAGCATAATGGTAATGAAGACTAATATTATCAAACCAAAGGAGTGGCTCTGAATTATGTACAGCTGGACAAACCAACAGAGGGCAGTATGTAGTTGCAAAATGGGGTCATTCACTTCGTTGCCTTTGTCTAAGATAAAAGCAGGATGTGCTTCATTATTTATCAAATAATTTGTCATATCTGAAATGTGTTCTTTCAATGAAGTGATATGTCTGGATTTAAGAAATCTACTAGCATTTTTCTCTGACGTTATGATTTCATTTTCCAGTATTACACAATAGACAATGTTATGAATTATTTTCCAAATATTACAGAGGAAATATGTCTATTCTGTGAATGTGTTTTACTTGAGGCAAGACTGAGAAACAAACAAATGTAGCACAATATTTAATAGCATTTAAATATATATTTGTGGTGGTGTGGCCTAAATGCTGATGGGCCCTTTATTAAAGTGATTTTGGACACTACTCTCGTTCTGCGATAATTGAACATGATTTATCTGATTCATATTCATACCTTTTTGGATTTAATACTATGACATCTTATGTTCATTCCACAATTTTAGTTAATAAAACAGCCATGACAAATTGACATGCATGGAACATTTATATAGAACATTTGCAAGGTGTTTTAGTTTCTTAAAACTATCATATGCAAGTAAAAGATTGACACGGCAGCAGGATATATATGCAAATACCTATACGTATGTTTAATATGACATCTTTTTCATTTTTGCTTCATGTCTCAACAGCGACATTCTCTCACAGTGAACTGCAGGGTTTGTGAGAAGCGGTGAAGTCATGCATACAGATGGCAGTGCTGCTATTGGTGGAAATGATGCTTCCTGAACTGTTGTAACGGTGGTCCCAGAGGACTGAGCCACAGTCCAATAAGATGTCATGGAGACTAGACTGAGAGGAGCGTGCATCAGATCTCCCTCAATTAATCCACCATTAGATGCCTGAGATTCATGGCTCACTGCCTTTGCTTACTGCGTTGGAGCTCAAATCTAATTAGACACTCTCTCTTTCTCTCTCTCGGCTTCTCTTACTCCATGGCCATCCCTCCTTAGATCGAAAGATAGATGGATCTTTCCTCACTGAGCCCTGTGGTTGGGTATTTTAGGTGTTCCTCCCTCCCTTTCTCTCTCTTGCCCTCTCTCCTCTCTCTCTCTCAGTATCTTATCCTCACAGCTACATACTCACTCTCAGTCTGTCCCTCTCTCGTATTCCTGCTTTCCCTCCCACTCTTTCTCTGTAACTCCCTCGCTCCTCTCATCCTCCTGTGACTTAGTTTGCTGTGCGCAACAACTGGCAGACCTCTCTCCGGCGAGGTGACAAGCTTGTTTGGGAGGGGATCCTGCATGTTTGGGCACATGGTCTTACACCGGCGACGGATCCGTGGCACAACAACCTGAAGGAACAGAGCCACGGCATCCTCAGCCTTCCCCGTCACTGCCGGCTCAAGGCAGCGGACGAATGGGCGGCTTTGTGCTCAGCAGGTGCCGCTCTGTAGAGATCTCTAGGGTAAGCCTGCTTCAGTGGAGTAAGGATTTGTGCCTGTTTTTTCTGCCACTACTTTGCCTTTTGTTCCTTTTGTGACTCGTCACAATATCATGGGGGAAAGAAAGGCCGGCTCAAGGCAGCGGACGAATGGGCGGCTTTGTGCTCAGCAGGTGCCGCTCTGTAGAGATCTCTAGGGTAAGCCTGCTTCAGTGGAGTAAGGATTTGTGCCTTTTGTTCCTTTTGTGACTCGTCACAATATCATGGGGGAAAGAAAGATTTGTTGCCTTGGGTATTGTGTGAGCTGATTGTCACTGTGCTGCAGATTTGTGTAATCGCGCTACTATCGGGGCGGTGGATATTTTTCTGCTGGATTTGTCAACTGTGTTTGCTGTATTAACATATTCATGGGATTCCTGCTCCTTCAATTAAATGGCAATCACTGGCAGGCAGCAGGAGCACTGTGTCAGTGAGCCTCTGTAATGATGTGTGAGTGGAATGAAGAGGAGCTTCACGAGAAAACAGAAAAGAAAAGCTTTTTTTTGTCTCTTCTGTCCACATTTTGTCTTCTCTTTTCTTTCCTTTGTCCTCTCTTTGTCCACCTCTCGTCATGTTTCGTTGTTTTGTTGTTTTCAAAAGCCCCAAAATGGAGGGAAAAGTCACAAAAGGATTGGGACAGTCACTCTGACTCCTTGTTCGTGCACCTGCTGCAGGAAAAGCTTCTGGAGATGAAGCAGAAGATCATGTATTTTTGCTATTGGCCAGAGGAAGATGTAGTACCATGGGAACCTGGCTGTATGCATGCTTTGGGGGGCACGGGAGGGTGGTCATTTAGCTTTTACGGGGCTGTCCAAACAAGATAAGAAGGGAGTTTGTTTTTTGATAAGCCTGTTGAGCTGAACCAGGGGTTGTGTTGCTGTCATAGTGACTCCAGTGTCTTGTTTGATATGTGAATTCTGACTAAAATGTTGCAAGCATCAGTGGATGGGTGTGTCTGAGTGTTTCGAGCATATTAGATAGACACGGTCCATGTTTATGCCATGTTTTTGAATGTGTTGTGTTGTGTTGGCTTTATACTGTAATGGTGAATCACCGCTGTTCAGTACCCTGTCTCTTAATATGTACATTTAAATGTTTTTTTTTTCCAATGGCCTGTGAAAAATGTTTCAAGAAAGCTGTTGTAAACACATTTCTCACATTTACATCCTCAATGAGACCCAGCACAGAGAATATGATAATAATTTTTTTTTTTTTAAATGTTCATGTTAATTTGTGGTTCCATGTGAGTCAGAAAAGTGTGTATGAATGAATTCCACAAGGCTGAAAAAATACATGTTCTGATGTCCATCTTTTACCACTTCCATTTGGGAGCTGCTGCACCCCTCAGAAAATGAGAGCCATAATAACAGTCATTGTTCCCCGTTTCTGACAGCCATCATTGCATTCCCTTTTTTCCCCCAAACGATCTGTAATTTGCTTCCCGCTGCTAATGGATTTTCTGTATGACTCCTCTTCTCTCTCTCTTTCTCTCTTCCTCCCTCCCTGAATGTGTGTGATGAGCATGTGAGACTTTGAAGGTGACAGTGTTTGACTGTTTATGTGGTGTGCAATAGTGATGTTAAACCTATGGCGAAGAGAATGTCAAGCCTCACTTTTGTTTAATTCCTTCCTCCTTTACATCGTTCCCAGATTTGGCCTGGATGTTTGCGAGCGCTTCTGCCCCCAGAGGCCGGGCTAGACCGAGGACAGGACGTGAGGTCTGTGAGCACCCTATCCCAGGTAAGATGATCCCCCTCACCATCTGTCTCTCCACATAACTAGTTAAACCCAGGAAGGGAAGTGTTTTACATGCAATATCCTCCCTATCCTGCTACAAATTCAAAGTGTGATCATTTCTGTCTGCAGATGCAACCTTTGACGGGGGCCTTGCCTTGTGGTAAAGGGCATCTTCAATCAATTCCCCTAGAGAGAAAACTCTGCTTTGGCCTATGCCACTGTGGATGGCTGAAAGTCAGGCGAAGCCCCCTTTTTCTAAGGCTCTCTTCGGTGACGGGTATTCTTGGGTGGATAATACGGCTCTCGTTGTTATTGCTTAAGAATACGCGTAGTTGAGGAGAGTCATTGTCGACTGTCTTCGGGGAGATAACCTCCACTGGTCCCAAAAACCTTCTGGCTTTGCACTGTGGCCGCTTATGTAGCAACTAGACAGCTAATCATTTTCACTGTGGTTTGTTTGATTTCTGCAACAGGAGACAGGCAGCTCTTGCTCTCATTGGATTGTCTCCACCAACATTGGCAAAAACGCCGCTTTATGTACCGCTATCCAACGAGCAGCATTTTGCATTTCACACAACTTGTTTTTTTTGTTTTTTTTCATCTGAGTGTGCGTGTGAGGGGCGGTTCATGGGGAACGGCGATATTTTGGCTCTCTTCAGGGAGTGTTTTAGTGTACACATGCCTGCTTGCCTGACTGATAGGAATGCATTTACTGCTCTTTATGGTTAGTCCTGAGCACCAGCGGGAGCCCCGGACTGCATGGGGTGTTCACACAGATTGATTTTGAGATGGCATTAGGCATACAGTTTTCACAATTCAGCTTACAGCGATGGGAGGCAAAATGTCCACGGAATCTAAGAGGCTTCGCTATGAAAGGGGAGGGGCTTCAAGTCTAATTACGAAACGCAAATAAGTAGAAGCAGCATAATAGATTACATGAACGTATCTATTGGGCTCATAGCATCAGCTGTTTCCTTCTGATTGTAGCACAGTTTCTCAGGACAAAAACCGATTGAATATCTTTTTTCTCCTAGATAAAGACACACGTTCACATAATGTTCTTTTCCAAACCACTAATTACTTTTTAATGATGCGCTCAAATGTCTGAGTTAGCTTGTGCTGGTGAAAGCCAATGAGGCCTGTGGCCTGATAAAAGATGATCAGTGTTTTTTTAAAGCAGTCATATCTTTCTCTCAGCTCTTTTCTTAGGGATATGTTGTTTGTATAATATTCAACCAAACAACTGTATTATAACTGAATTTAAGATTAACCTGAAATTCATTTTTAATGCTTTGTTTTTATAAATTTAAGATAAAACTGAAGGACTGACAAGTTTAAAAAAAACATTTTTATTTATAAATAATGTGTGTGTGGGTTACAATTTAATTGTTTTACAGAACTGTTAAGAAATTGTAAATGCATAGCTTGCTTCTTTCATTCTTTGCTTTTTTTAAAAAGGCCGGGAAGACATAGAGGCTTATTATAAATACTCATGAAAAGTCCCCATCCCCAGAAACAAAATATATTACTTATATTATTATGTAATCTAGTGATGTAATGGTAATATTATACATATCACAATATTATATCAAGGTATATTATATTATATTATATTATATTATATTATATTACATTATATTATATTATATTATATTATTCTTTAATTTATTAGTCATTAATTCATTGTAATGTCATTCTTTGTTACTCGTGCACATTCGTTTTTTTGTATTTCACTCAAAATTAACATTTATTTAACGATTTTACTCAACACTGAATACACCTTTATCATTAAGTCATGGCAAATGTTGTATCCAATGACAATTTGAAGCCCTAAATAAACTCTCTATAAAAAAATTGCGACATTGTTATGAATTTCTCATGACTTGAGTGAGTTTACTCTGCCTTCCCCCTGTTTCCTCTGTGCTAATAACTTTCATACACCTGTATCTGTGCAGGTGTTTTCCTCTTTATGATTACCTCTCCCACCCACCGAGCTAATTTCAGCTTTGGAAAAAAAAGAAAAAACACTAAATAACCCATGGAAATTTCACTAGTTTACTAAATAACAACTTCATTTGGCACAGTCTTTCTCTCTCTCTCTCTTGTGTAGACAGCCACATTAGTGGAGGCGTTTAACTATTGTGTTACAGGGAAGCATTTCAAATCCATTTGAACTTTATTCAGCTTTAAGACGTTTATCATGATGCATTCCCCTTTCGGGTTGCTACAACAGCCAGGTACCCTCTGTCTCACTATAATGACACTTTAAAAACTAATCTATTTTTGGGTGTTTGTGACACACACCCTTAGTGAGAAACCTGGATCAAGCGCTCCATTTCACCAGTGTTTTGGGGAGAAGAGATTATACTATGGGGAAAAAAAACTGTTAAAATGCAACTCTTTGATCAAAATATGTCTTATAGCTGTTCTGTATTTTTACAAGATGCATTGCCCACTTGATACTTGTGCTGGCAAATGCTGGTTTGCTTTAAAGCAGTTGTCAGAAATAATCTGACAGATTCTTGTATGCCAAATGCCACCCAGAATTCTGTGGAGGCAAACGTGATCTAGACTAAACAGACGTTAGCACACACTCCAAAGGCTCTGCATACTTGGCTGAGCTCGAAGCTTCACTATCAGCTCACCCATATGATATGAGAATGCTGTTCGCGTGTGCGTATGAGCGGGCGCTCTGTGTTTTTATCCCTTATGGAGGCAGAAATGTTGGATACCTTAAAAACTCGGGCAGTGCCGCCCCCAAAGCTCTTTTCAAGATACCCTCGGCTTTTAGCTACCTATCAGAGGGGTCGACAAATCAGTCGTAATCCTAATTAAAGGACCAAAAGAGACAAAAGTATGTCAAGTTGAAGATGGAGAAACTGGGGTTGTACGATTGTTTGCTTAAGGCTATTAGAGCAACGAATGTGCTGTGGCGACTGAAAGCTCTCAACGAGGCCGTAGCAGGCCTCATGGTCAAGCGGCTGCACTTTTGAAGACTCTGAAAGGGCCACAAAATTGTGTTTCGCCCATCTCTATCTCTCTGTCTCCGCCTGCTCGCTCTCCCTTCCCCCTCCCTCTTCACTCTCGTATAAGCTCTGACCTTTTGATACATAATCATCTCCTGGGGGCTGCACGCAGAGCCTTTGTTTACTCCATCATCAGGACCACCTTCAGACAAGACCCCCCCCCAGCCCTTCTCTTCCCTCTCTATGTAGGTCATATCTTTAATTATTCTGTGATAATTAGTCCAGCAGGGCATTTTCATCTGCATTGATACATGTGCGGTTAAGGGTAGGATGCTTGCTTTGTGAGTTTAAGAGTCTGCGGAGGTGATCGCTATGCATGCCATCTGCCCTTCAATTGCCTTCGACAATTTCGCTGTGGAATAAATGGAGGCCTATCGGCACAAAACAAAATAAGCAAATCAATTATCTGCTAATAGCACTATGCATTTCGCATGTAGCGTGGGCTCTCCGTGAGAAGCAATCTGTCAGTTCCTCGCTTAACTGATGCGAGATCGACTCAAATGTGTTTTAATATAACACAACATTCACTCTTTGGATGTTCATGCTCTTCTTTGTTAATTAAATAGCCATGCATCCTGTCGTTGCGGCTAGTTTAACTGTGTTTTGTCAGGGCAAATTACAAACGAGGCATAGGTAGAAATCAACAGCTCTTTCAGAGGTAGATTTTAAGCATTCAGTGCCTGATAAGTCAAAGTGTGAAATAAAACCGACTCGGAGAGGCAGTTCACTCAGCCAGCTTTGTTTCATCCTCGGTAAGATTGACACCAACGGGAATTCCAGATCAACAGTTGCCAGTTTTGTGTGCTTAGAGCTGACACATTGACACACATAGCAGTGCATCTCTCTGTTAAACAAATGGCTCGTTGAGCCGCGGCTGACTCTGAGATCAAATAAAAGCTTGCCTAAATCCTCTCAAGGAGGACAAACTCTGTTTCTGTCAGCAAGACGAGTGACTGTTGTATTCGCTGCTAATCAACTTTCACACTTCAAGCTCACTTCAAGAGCTAAGCGTGCAGCCGATCCATCGCCCTGAAAACCACAAGAGCACGAGTGTTGTTATCACAACGGTTTCGGGCTGGGGCCCAGCCAGCTGTTGTGGGTCCAGATGCGCACACCTTGCTTTTTTCGCACTTGTGCTTTATCACTCTGACTGCCGGTGAAGAAAGTTTCGCAGATTGGTGTCGAACAGAACGCTACGGCTTGGCTTGTGCGTAGATCAGTTTTCATGATACATCTAACTCTCACAGGATTGGCCAGAACCCTGCCGAGAGAATCTGTGCTGCTACAGCCATCTGGCATGTGTTGGGTCAGCAATGCCTCCCTGCCCTCTGTTTTGGCCTCTAACTCAATCCTGCCTAGAGTTGTTTAACAGATATTTACTGTCTGCTTGCCAATTGCTCATCTTCATCATTTTTTTTTTCTGTGCTGTCTAACAGGTTAGGACTGCTGGTTGTGCTTGGAAGACTGCATGTTTTGAATTAGTTAGCTAATTAGTCATTTAGCTGATGTTTCTATCCACTGCAATGTACAGTGTGCTTAGTACTATGACAATCCCACTGGAGCAGGCAGAAGTTAAGTGCTTTCCTCAAAGGTGCAATGGTGATTTTATTTTCATTGTGTCTATGAAATGTTGCAGGATTTGTGCAGTCACTGTTGGATGAAAGTGTCTGCTAAATGAACAAATGTAAAAGTACAAATAGCGAAGCTTTTAGTTCAATTACATTTCTCGGTAGTAAGGTGGCATCTAGCATCACTAGTTTTTAAAACATTTAGCTTTGTCTGACTCTATTGTGTATTTTCTTTCAGCTGTTTAGATTCATCAGTGGTAAAAAGTGGTACAAAGTACACAAATGTACTTGAGTTCAAGTACAGATGCCCTATTAAATATTAGTCTTGTAAAAGTACTTGTTTTAAATTTTACTTGAGCAGTAGTACAATAGTACTTATTTATAAATGTACTTAATGTACATAAGATACTTAAAAATGTATATATGTTTAAATAAATAAATGTTGTTACCACCCAACACCCGCAAATGAATCGGTCTTTGAGTCAATTCCTTTAAATTAATTGGCCAAGCAGGTTAGCAGAATCAGTTTGCGATTCATTCTGAATACAGTCTAAATGTATTCACTGAATCAGCGGTTTGTAAATTAGAAACATTGCAGCAGTTTGCTAATCAGTAAAATAATAACCTTTTAAAAAATAAAAGATTATCAAAATAATAACAGTACCCAAAAACGTTAAAAGTACCACAGCAGTTCGCATGTGTTGTGTTGCTTGTTGTTTTATTGTTGATGTTTCTGATGTATCTTGGCACACTCAGTAAACAATCATTCAGTAGTAATCATTCGGTGTTGATGTTCAGTGGAGTTAGTCCAATTATAGCTGACTATTTTTTAATATTTAATGTTTATAAAAAATTAGGAATAGCTGAAATAGAAAGATGTAGTGTAACTACCTTTCTCAAAACCAAGGTTTCTTGGTTCTCTGGCAAACCCCTAGGAGTTTGTGAGTTGATGAAAATCTAATAGTGAAATCATAAAATGTTAATAAAGTCACTAAAGTTAACTTTCAGTGGACCAAATTGCATTTTTAATATAGCTATTTAATTGGTTTAATTTGACTGGATTATCTCTGCCAAATTATTATTCTTTGTTACAGCTGCACAATAAACAAGGACAAAAATACATTCAACAAGGATTTACTTTTAGAATTCACAGTTTATTTAAATTCAGGGAGCAGTTGGGGGTTCAATGCTTTGCTCAGGGTTCTCACCTCAGTCGTGGTATTGAGGGTGGAAGAGAGCGCTGGTCATTCACATTCATTTTTTTTTGTCTGAATTACAGGAAAAGTAAGGAAAAAGTAAGGAACATTTGCTGTTAATTTACACACCCTCAGGCCATTTAATATGTAGGTGACTGAATCCATGGTCCTTGGTGATTCATAAAATGGGTTCCATCACTTTGAGAGTAAAAAAACCAAACAAAAAAAGTAAAGTAAAAACTTCTGAAAGGTCCTTTAAAAGTTGCGC
Source organism: Sinocyclocheilus anshuiensis (assembly GCF_001515605.1). Classification (NCBI taxonomy): domain Eukaryota; kingdom Metazoa; phylum Chordata; class Actinopteri; order Cypriniformes; family Cyprinidae; genus Sinocyclocheilus; species Sinocyclocheilus anshuiensis. Next base: position 233,368 of record NW_015557117.1, on the reverse strand, counting down.
TCCATTTGTAATACAGCCGGATCATATAACCGTCAAGATTTAGTAAAAGCGGTCACAGCTAAGACCATAGCATTGTGTGAGTACGAACACCCCCGAACATGACTTTGTTTTACATGTCTTTGTACTCACAAATATCGAGCAAACAAAGGACCTTAATTAGTAAAAAGAATATGGGCTTCCGTTAATCTTTCAGGAGACAAACACGTCTCGTAGCGCTTATGAAACCCATAAGAGACGACTCTTTCGCCTTTCATTTTCAAAATGATGGAAAATTTTGTTTAATGAAGATCACTGACCAGATACTGATTAACTATTAGATTAGGAACTGCATATAAAAGTGGTCCAAATCCAATTATGTTTAGAGTACTTAATTAATTTGGGTTAAAACAATTTCAGGGATAACAGTGTGGAAGAATGCTTATTCATAACTATGAAAAAACCGAACATTAGCCAAAGTTCTGAGGACGTTCTCTGTTAGCTGGGAAACAAAAATGGACAACATGTGGAAATGCAAATGTATTCTTAAATTATTGAAGTATTACCTTAAAGCTCAGGGACACTTCAAGTAAACATTTTAGGTCAAAAGGGGCATCCCTGTTGCAAATGATATCAGTGGCTTTTTTTCTTCTTCTGTAAATTAGTTGTTTACTTAGCTAGCTATTTTACTAGCTATTTAGCTAGCTTGCCCAGCACTGAGATATGAGCACACAACCTTTCAATTACTAGCACAGATCTTTAACCAATAAGCAACAGAGTATGTTACACAAATGTGCATCACAGCAGTTAATTAATTTTTCCGTTATATCCTGTATTGTGGAATGTATCGTGCTGCTCCTTGTCACATATACTTAAACTGTTCCTCCAGCACTTGCTGATGGAAACCTGCAAGACCTCCAGTGAGTACAGGGATGAAGTGGAGAGGACTGCAAGGGCTGACACTTTTCTTGTTAAAGTAACCCAAAGGTCAGCCACAGCCCGATCCTTCCAATCCAGGTAGAGCTGCCGGCAAAGCTGTCCAACACCTCGCTTTTTCTCAGTGCCCCCAAATCCTTGACTGGCAGTCAAAACAGCCCTGAGCAGAATCAGAGGTGTAGTTGACCGCCTCTCATCTGCCCTTTGCAAACCATCCCTTCAAGTCGCCTCTAATTCTCTGCTAGCCCGGCTGGCTGCGGCGCCTTTAATCCCGATGCTTTCTGACAGAACTGAGCCCAGGCCTGAATTTTAGACTTGCTTGGGAGAAATAAGGTGATGGTGAGAAGCGTTTCAGAGCTCAGCCAAACAGAGCCGAGTCTGGACATATCCAATGACAAACAGACATAGCCCGGATCTGCCTTATGGCTGATGGTTAGTGAGCCTGAAACTGCTCTGTTATCACTCAACACTCTTTTCTCTGCAGTCTTCTATCAGTGTCAGATGGAGGAAAGCAGAGATGACAAAAAATAGTAGTTTCTAACCTCTGATGTTTAAAGAGATACGACTGGTTAAAAATAGTGCGTTTGAAAACAGGCTCTCAAGTTAAGAAAAAGGTTGTTATTTGCTTTCAGCAGGTCTCCTTTTTATGTGCCAGTTTTGCTGCAAAGAATTGTCTAGTTTTCCAATAAAAATATCTAAACATTATTAAAACAAGATAAATAGAAACTGTGTAAGATAGTAAGACTTGTTTTCAGCGAGTATATCTTGATTTATTTTTCTTGTTTTAAACATATTTGAGGTACATATTGTCATCACCATGGACTTTTAGTTTGTTTTCTTCCCTCATGTTTCCCCTGACCTAGTTTTCCCCCTCGTGATTGATTAGTTCATTCTGTTCACCTGTGTTCTGTTAATCTAGTCATTAGTCCCTTATTTGAGTTAGTATAATGGTGCGTTCAAGTCATGTCGGATAGATTGTATTTACGAGTTGAACGCACATGAACTGCACCACAAAGCCGTTATTACGAGTGAGAAACTCAAAATTTTCTTTAAGCCCTGAGTTTCCGAGTTGGGGGCGTGTCAATGAAAAACATGGCGGAATCGAGGGATGCAACGTCTGTAGTTGACGGTAAATTTTTGTTTAAATTGATAGTTTAGTTGTCCTATAAACTTAAATTGGTCATGTTCTTGTTACACAGCTAGTTAATGAAATCCAAGTAAAAAACGCAAAACACACCTGATGCGAATTCTTTGCTCTTCATTTTCTATAAGCAGAGTTAACAGACCCTGTTGTATTTTCTTGTAATTTATTAAAAGAAGGTACACCGCCATCTTGTGCCGACTAAACTGATTTGAACGCACCTGACGTCGTAATTACGACTTGTCAACTCATAAGTACGAACGTCCCAGGAGGACTTGAACGCAGCATAAGTACTCCCCGTTCTGTTCCTTAGGTTGTCCGGTATTGAATGTAGCTGATGATGTTGTGATGTTGTTTTGCTGTGTGTTCCCTTTGCCTTGGATTATCATTTTCTTGGATTCTATTAAACTCTTGTGTAGATGACCTTCGTCTTCGTGTACCTTTCCTCTACATGCTGCGTGACACATATTTTGTTAGAGCTATTCTAAAAAAGAAAATGATTGCCAATGGGGGATGAAAAATAATCTTTATTTATTATATATTCTCAGAAAACTTAAATTTACTTGAGAAGCAAAATAATGTAAGATATAATCTGTTTTTAAGGATGTTTATACACACCACTGCTCAAAGTTTTTTTTTTTTTATTATAGAAATTAAACCTTTTGTTCCGCTAGGATGCACTAAATTAAATAAAAGTGAAAGTAAAGACATGTATAATGTTACAAATGCTTTATATTTTAAATGCCTTTCTTTATTTAATTTTCCATTTATCAAAGAATCCTGAAAAAAAAAATAGCAGCACAACTGTTTTCAACATTGATAATAAATCGGCTTGTTAGAATGATTTCTGAAAGATCATGTGACATGAGTAATGGCTGCTGAAAATTCAGCTATGCCATCACAGGAATAAATTATATTTTAAAATGTTAAAATAGAAAACAGATATTTTATGTTGTAAAAATATTTCACCGTATTACTGTTTTTACTGTATTTTAGATTTAAATAATTGTAACTTGATGAGCATAAGAGATTTCTTTCAAAAACATTAAAGAATCTTAACAACCCCAAACTTCTGAACAGTAATGCATTTCTAATGGAAAACAAAACAGAAATACTTTTTTTTTTAAGTATTTTTTTTGCAGTGTCTCATAAAATTCCCACATTTCATTAGATGTGGAGTGGTTATTTCTTTGTTGGGACTATTTGTGCACAGTTGTGAAGCGTGAGGTGACCGACTGGCTGTCTTCTCAGGCCTCTGTGTTTTCAAATGACGTTCTTTTTCATGTCTCCACCAAAGATGTGCTGCTAGATTCAGACCTCTGTGGAACACTGAAGGGGAAATTAAAGAGTGTTAATGTTTAATGCACCACCAACAACAGAGAATAGGAAGTTAATATAAAATGTCATGCATTTGAACCTCTACGTTTCACTCATACTGACTTTTCAGTTTTCACAGACCTGTCATTTATATGAATTACTGTATCAATTAATTGGAATGACTGGGAAGCTGTGTGGTTCCTCCTGGAACAATATTGCAGTATATTTCTCTGTTGTTTCATCATATCAGAAATAGTTATGGTTTCCAATATTCTTTTTGTTCTGGATGTCTGCCAAGTTCTACACAGGCAGTGTTGCCAGACGGCAGGCATTTTCAATCCAGAATGCTAAGACCTACTGTGGTTGGCAGAGAAGAAAAACATTCGATGCTTGACATTTGTTAATGCTTTGTCCTAATCCATGGAAGACATAAATGTAGGACAAAGAAATTTAATAAAAATGAATAGGAATTCTCTAATTTCTCCATGAAGAATGCAGAAACTGTTGAGTGTGCAGGTGAAGAGAAAGAAAGAAAAGCACTCACACTGAAAATCGTGGCAACAAAAGTCCAGGCTGAAAACTGATGAATGAGTTGTAATTTTCCATGCATGCTGCAAATAGGATATTTCCTTTTCAGAAACATCAAATGTTTTGTGTCACAAACATTATTTACAGAGGTTTTCTGAGAAGCCCAACAAGAAAAAACGAAAGGAAAGGGGAAAAAAGGGAAAGTGAACCAAGGTCTGTTTTCTCTCTTCCCTGTTGCTGACACTGTCACGGTTAAACGCAGGAAACCGTTTGGTGTGTTTCTCTCTCTCTGACTGCCACACAATGCTGTTTGTCGTTCCCTTTTGAACCGTTGCCTACTGGATCAAAGCATGCATGAAAGTGTGCAGGTTAGTTAAAGCCAGAGATGTGTTGAACCATGTTCCATATTCACACACACACACACACACACGCACGCACGCACGCACACACACACACACACACACACACACACATACACACACACAGAGAGAGCTCAGTCACTAAGGATAGCTCCACTCTGATGATGAAGCAATGTGCTTGTGTAAAAGGTATGTGAGACTGCAAATGAAAGGGACCTATTGATGCTGAAGAAATCACCAGTATTTTTGAACCCACAAAAAGTTTTGTTTTTTTTAAATGACCTAAATATTATAATAACTGACAGATTATTTGGTTGTTATTTGGCCATTTTGAGATTATCTGCAAAATTGTCTGCTTGGCTGTTATTTTTGTCAAGTAACACTTCCAAAATCCACGGACAGTCTTGCCAGTGAATAAAGAGACATTAAAATTAATCTACATTTTGTGTTTTTAGTGAATTTTGAACATTTTGTAAAATAACTGAAGTAAATCATTTTGACGCTTTTGCTATCATTGCATTTTATGTTTTACATTTTATGTTATCACTGATGTTCAGAAGTTAAGATTTTTTTTGAAAGCATAAGTCTCTTATTATCACTAAAGCTGCATTTATTTGATCAAAAATACAGTAAAACAGTAGCATTGTGAAATATTTTTTAGTATTTTAAATAACTGTTTTCTGTTTTAAATATTGTTTTAAAATGTAATTTATTCATGTGATGGAAAAGTTGAATTTTCAGCATTATTACTCCAGTCTTCAGTATCATATGATCCTTCATAAATCATTCTAATATGCTGATTTGGTGCTCAAGAAACATTTCATATTATTATCAGTGTTGAAAACATTTGTGCTGCTTAATATTTTTGTGGAAACCTTAACACATTTTTTTATGATTCTTTGATAAATAAAAACAACATTTATTTAAAATTAACCAATAAAAATGTCTTTACCATCACTTTTGATCAATTGATATAACTTTGCGGAATAAAAGAATCAATCAATAATAACAATAACAATAATACAACTTACTGACCCAAGGCTTTTGAATGTTAGCGTAGCCTTCATAATTAAAAATAATTGCAAATTTTTCTAATAATTTTATGTATTTTAAGTATATTTGTTTATATGCACAAAAAAATATACATAATATAATACAACATAATATATGCAATGCAACAACATTAGCAAAAAAAAGAAAAAAAAAAGAAATATAAAATGTTTATTACATATTCAAAAAACACTAAAATAGTTCAGTGGTCACCCTGCTTAGTAAACATCAGTATCTGTATCAGTTTTTAAACAACCCATATTGAAGTCCTTTTTGTTCAGTATTGGATTTTTGATAATCTACATGCAACCTCTTCAAAACTGTTTAAAAGCCTTTAAATATGGAGCCGGCTGTTTTGTTTTACAGCAGGGCAGTGAAATATCCTAGTGTACTGACAGCAGCAGCTCCGTTCACAAACGACTAATCAAGCTGCCTTCCTTCGGTTTGAAAATGAAAAGACACTTATCTGATGTCAGGTTTGTTACTGCCCAAGGACTGAGATCATTTCTCTTTCAGCACACAAACGCTGGGTGACGAGAATCAGTCAAACGCTGATTCACCAAATTGGCCAACACGGAGGAGAGGAAAAATTCATGGGAGCCAAGTGTGTCATCTGTTGCCAGAGTCTGTATGCGTGATGACAATGCTGTTCTGGATTCTGGTTCAGAACACTGGGTCTGTACTACAGCTGCTTGATCATAATGATATTCTGACCCCTGCTGATTCTAGAGGATCTACAATCCCTCTGATCAGTAAATTGCCTCGGGTTTATCAGCTCTCAGCATGAGGAGGCTGCTGTCCCGAACATAAATATTAGATTTGAAAAATATAGGGCGAATATGAATCTAAGAGAGAGCAAATAGAAAATACTGTTTGCGACATAGTTTTTATTTTTTATGATTATCTCTGTGTTGTTATTTATATTATAACATATACATATTTAAATGAAAGATGTGTACTGCATTCAAAGTGCACTAAACTCTGCATTACTGTGATTATGAGTGGCAAAAATAATTGTCTTGTGGAAACAAATAACATTGTGTTGAATGATTATAATGAGTGACAAGAAGAATTGTCTTGCCTTAAAGCAGAACATTGCGTTGAAGGCTAAGTAGACTGCAAAAAAACAAACAAAAAAACACTTGAGGTGCAAACATGCATCACGCATGCACACACACACACACACCACTGAGAAGCTCAGCTCAGCTCCAGAGTTGCAGATTTGACTCCTCAGCAGTCGGCAGGTGTTTGAACATCAAGCCCTGCTCACGTTTGTCCTGCTGTGTTGGGTTGGAGAGAAACCCGCTCTTACTGCAAAGACGAGAGATACAAGTAGGCAGGAGGAATAAACACTAGTGAATGGAAGGTGAAGTGACCTATTTCTGCATGTGGTGGCAGAGGTGTCTACATAAAAAAACAGCAAAACAAAGCTTCTTGTCTTAAGGCTAAATAGAACTACAAGTCTGATAAGATGCTCTGTATTTTCATTCTTTCATTCCGTCTCATGTACTACAGCACAATGTTATGATGAAAAAAAAAAACATCTGTTGGAAATGTTTGTTTTATAATAAAGTCAAAATCTGTAAATGGCTTTGTGTGATGATTTACTGTACTCTGACATCGTTCAGACACATTTTCAGCTCATGAAATTAGTTGTTCAACATGAGGTGAATCATAGATAAATTCCAGTGACATTTTAATTAAATGTTTGATTACCAGCATTTCCAAATCTGAATTTCTATGGCTGTTAAAGCTAAAATCTATAAAAATAACAAATGTGAGTTATTCTGAACTATACCAAAGTAAGACCTCACTCTTAAAAACAAGGTTCTTTATTGACATCTATGGTTCCATGAAGAACTTTTAACATCCATGGAACCTTTCCATTGCATAAAAGATTATTTAAAGTCTTTAATGTTCTTTAGATTATTAAAACGTTCCTCACACTAAGAAACTGTTCACTGAAAGGTATTATTTGAGGAACCCAAAATGGTTAATTATGGCATTGCTGCAAAACCCCCCTTTTGGAACCTTTATTTTTAAGAGTGTTCAATATTGCATAATAACACATGGTAACTTGGAGTCATCAGACTTTGAACCTCAGGTTTACTGAGGAAAAAAGGAGGGGGAAGGGCTGGTGACAGTTTTGATAAGCCACTCTCCTCAACTGTGATACTGGCTCAAAACATTTAACCCCCGACAGAAGTTTTTCATCTTTGAGTGTTCTGACCCCATACATTATTTTCAAATATGTGATTTGACCCAGGGCATATCAATATGCAGTAAAATTATATCATCTTGATAACTATGTCAACAACATTCAGATTATATCTGAAAAAAGCCAATATCATAATATGAAATAGATTAGTCTGTATCATGTACAGTTTCAAAGAATAATGCCGATACTTGACTGAATATTTAAACGTGTATGTAAGTTTTATGATTATTCATTAAATTAACATCCACACTTAATACAGACAGATAGATAGATAGATAGATAGATAGATAGATAGATAGCAGGATTTATACTATATATAAGATATTGTATATATTTATTTAAATACCGAAAACAAGGGTTATAAATCAACACGTACACGTGCAGCCTAGCCTTACCCTCCACGTAAACTTTGACCGTCTAAACTTGGTCTGTTGTCGGAATCTACCATTTCACCCAGAACTACTAACATTACCATACGTGTCAATTAAAAAAATGTATAGGGTGAAAAGAGACAATAGATGTGGGTACAGGAGTTTTAAGAATAGGACTTTATCACGCCTGCGTCAATACAAAGTTCACAGCTGCTGCTGAGCTGAGATGTGATCGGTGACATAATGGACTAGTCGCGTGTTTTTAGGCGCGCTCTTATCTGCTAGAGTCAAACGCTCTCTCGTCTCTATAACGGATCATACGGCAGATCGGACACAATGGCTACAATGCTGAGCAAAGAATTGACGGACATCGAGGTAAAGCGACACGGATAGTGTATCTGAGCTTTGTATATTTCGGTCGGTAAGACGTTTTTACACTCATCTGTTGCTAGACTATTTTTTGGCACGTGTCCATGTTTTAGTCAGGTAAGGTGATTTGTGTGGGAGACTGCGAGACAAAACTTTGAAAGTTGCACTGTTGTGCATAATACAGACACATTGAAAGAAGAAAAATAATAAATATATATACTGCTTGGTTTTAAAGCAAAAATATGCACTTTTAATATTATAGCCTACTTGTTCAGAATGGCTCATTTCAATCTAAATCTAGAGGCACAGCATTATGATATTTATAAGGATGATATTATTATAAATTATGATTTTTAAAATTTTGCTCTAAATGTTTGTCCATTTACAGTTACTTTGTAAAAGCTAGGATTTTCTTATGAGGATTTTCTTCTCCAGTCTTCAATGTTTAAACTTGAAGGACAGGCAAAATCCCTCTGAATGTTTTAAAAGGTGGAGATGAATAAAAGGTAAAATTAATGCGGGTTTTTTTTTTAACATGGCCTTGTGTGCTGCTAGGAAGAGATTTCAGGACCTTGGACAGGGACTCGTTCAGTGGTTGAGCTCTCTGTAGCCTTTCAACACTGATGAAGCCATACCTAGTAGCTTAATGAAAATGTACATTTCCAATTTAAGGATAATTTCCTCCAGATAAAGAAGTGTACAGTCACATATGTTACACTTCTGATGTACAATGCACCTTGGAGACAACAGGCCCGTTAATTTGTGAGCAGTGCATGCATGATGGCCTTCATTGTT
>NW_015557117.1:212790-224254 GCF_001515605.1 Sinocyclocheilus anshuiensis | reverse complement strand
CCACCCCCAAAGTGCAGGAATACACTTTGGAGACAACAGGCCCTTTAATTTGTGAGCAGTGCATGCATGATGGCACCCCCAAGACAGGCATTGACAAATCAAGTAGCTTTTAATTTCTTCCTTTTTAGATTTCAAAGCAGTAAACATGACTGGTAAATCATGTTTTGTTTCTATCAAGTGCACTTAAGCAAGTAGGTTGCTAATTTAGTGGTTAAATTGGTCTAGAAAAACAGGCATTACATGTTTTTTTTTTTAAACTCCATGTCCCTTAATTAAAATCAATTAGCCTAATCAAAACATAAGAAGGCATAATTAAATGTTTTAATTTTGTTCCTTTTGAAATGGTGCAGTGTTTCAATTCAGACCCGTTCTCAACTTCAGTGTCTCTATATTTCCAGTATTAGTTCCTGCTGTCCGAAGCATTTGCCTTGTTTGATCTAGCATTAGCACATCTGATTTACATGAATCCTATCTGTTAGCGGTGAGCCTAAGAGAAAACGGTCTTCTTTATGACGTCTTGGTATGCACAGCACACACCAGATGACATCTCTGCTCAGGTGAGATAAAGCTTTCTCTTTTAAGTTGAGCAGATATGGGCATTGACTTTCATAGAGAAAATAGAACTGTTACTGACGACTCTCATAAGCATTTCTATTCATGAGTGTTATGACTATGGCAACGTGACCTTGGCGTGCAGAGTGCACTTAAAACGTGCTCTAAATGACTCCTGTCTGCCACTGAAAATACCTCACTAAATGTCCTAAAAATGGCTGTCCGTGGGGCAATTAAATTGGCCATTCATTTTGGCAGTGCTGTCAGACGTCTCATTTTAATATCCTGCTTTTCCGAGAGCGCTAAACGTGTGCCTTTGTGTGTGCTCACGGATTCATTAAAAAATCCTCCGGGATGGCCATCAGTGTTCGTTAAAAACCAGATTAATGGTGCCGTTTACACAAAGGGCTACGGCTTTTTATGGAAGGCCCCGAACCCCAACAATGACCACTTCCTGATAGCAAGTCAAGTACCGTGATAGAAAATTGTCGACTTGAAAGACAAAATTGCAATATGAACGTTATGAAAGCCCCATTAGCGGACAGACATCCATGTCATGGACGTCAAAGTCAGATGATGTACCTGCTGGAGCTTTTATCCGCGCCATAAAAAAAGAAGACCTTTTCGAGTTCAGGAGGAATTTTGGGAATATTTCCAGTAATCCAGTAATGGTCCGCGATTACATTTGGTGCTTACCAAGACATTGGCCTCATGATATATGCTACTGATGTAAGTACTTATATAAATGGTTACATAGTACACATGTAGTGTGATTGCACAAGGTAGATACACCACTCTCTGTCAGTGAGCAAAAGTGTATTCTTGTTTAAAATGTATTAGTTAGGAAGGAGGAGCTTTTTTCTTTTTGAACAACTGCATTTAGTGTGTATACTAAGGCTGATAAGTATACACATATCAAATACTTGAGTAAGATCCAGATCTGAAGATACCAGAATCTAGTAAAACAAAACAATTGTTCATCATTTTATGATGTAAATTAAATAAGATATATGTTCAGATTAGAATGATCTCTAAAGGATCATGTGACACTGGAGTAATGACTGCTCAAAATTAATTTGCCATCAAAGCAATAAATTAGATTTTAAAATATATTAAAATGGAAAATGTGAAATTTGAAATTGAAAGTTTTCACTATGTTAAATTTTTTTTTTACTGTATTTTGGGTCAAATAAATAATGTCTTGGTGAGCATAAGAGAATTCTTTCAAAAACAAAAACATTAAATATTGTAAATATTCCAAACTTTTCACTAATATACATAGATATATAGATATTCTATATTCAGATTTGATCTGGAAAGTGGCAATATCATAATATGAAATATATGAGTGTGTACCATGTACAGTTTCAAAGAATTATGTGAATACTGGTCTGAGGACTGTACATTTAAATGGCTTGATTATTATGATTTTTGATTAATTATATGATAATTGATTATAGATGATTATTCATTAAATTAATATTTCCCATAAAATGAACAATTAAGATTAAATAATAATATCAAATTTATTTGAATGAATGAAATTAGTACTATTGATAGATAGATAGATAGATAGATGATAGATAGATAGCGAAAATCTTGCAGAATCTCTCTCTCTCTCCCTCCCTCTCTCTCTTTTTTACATTTTTTTTTTTTAGATCTAGAGATACCAGAATTCAACAATACAAAACTAATCATTCAAAATTGCACCTTTAAAAATTTCTGTTGTGTAACAAAATGTGTTTGAATGGACATTGATGAGTCAGCAACCCTTCAGCTTGGGTTATCATACTGTCATCCACTCAACCAGTTCATGACCCTAAGTCAATGATTATCCCAGGCACAAGTGAGGGGTATTAAGAAATCTGTTCACAAACACCCTGTTCAGACATGGCGTGACAGGCCTCTCTTCTGGAGCACAGGATTTTGAACTTGGTCCATCCTGTTACCCTTTCCTTAGTTTGAAATAATAAACATTAATACATACATTTTCATAGCCTGGTACTAGTTTTTGAGGAAGTGCTGAATGTAGTACAGAATACAGTGTTTAGTTGCTGAAACACATCCAACATGTTGTGTCTTCAGAACTAAGTCTGACCAACTAGGACTTAGCCAGTGCTTTTTATACTTTCTTGCACTTACAATTGGATCGAGTGATTTAAGACCTTAAAGGGACAATTTGCCCAAAAATGTACTCACCATAATGTTGTTCCAAACCCGTATGACTTTCTTTTTAATTTGTTTAATGTTTGTGGAACATTAAAGAAGATATTTTGAGAAATGTTTCGTTATTTTTTTGCCCATACAATAGTCAATTGGGGTCTAGTGTTGTCTTGGACCCCACTGACTTTCATTGTATGGACACAATCAAAATCTTCAGTATAGCTTTAATGAACCTTTTCAGGAATGTTTAATGCCTTTTTACATAAGATAATGTGAAGAATTTGTGATTTGTGAATCAGCTCCATTTTACTCATTGCATCTCTGAAACCTGAAGAGAAGCTTCAGGAGACCTTTAGCTGAGCAAGAGGATGTTGATGCCAAATTATCTGTATTGCTCTCTATAATTATGTTACAGGACTAAATTATATTCTGGGCTTGTGCTGAACATTGCTGGGCTGCTGGAGCGTTGTGGCTTTATTTCAGCTATGGAGGATCAATTCCTGTATTGATTTGAGGCAAAAAGACTAGGCAAGAATCTCTGTAGATTGTGTTTAACTATTCCGCCTTAGGGAGGGAGGGGGCTTTGTTATGAAAGATGAAGTGTGCTTTGAAAAAGGGTCAAGTTGCCTACATTGAGATCATTGCATAAATGCTTTTAGTTATGAATTTGCCCTTTTTCTGCACCTGGATGATGTTTCATTACTATTAATTATAGCAGAGAACACACCTGAACTCATTTAGACAGAGACAAAATCTTGCTTTTAGTGTGGACTCTATGTTCTGGGTTGGTGCTGTCTTTTATAAATTACCCATTTAAAAGTTCACATTGAATCTCACATCGGGGTTCAAAATCTAATTTAAAACTTTACTTGAGCCTAAGGTTTTAGGACTTTGAAAAAAAAGTAAAACAAACCGTTATTATTAAATAAATAAGATATTTGAAGAATTCTACTTGTGTTGGCCAAGTTACTCTGAAAATGTAATCAAATTACTGATTACTGATTACTCCTTTTAAAAGTAATCACATTGCTGTTCTGATTACTTTATTTCAAAAGTAAGTAGTAATTAGTTACATTATTACTAGTTACGTTACTTTTTTCTCCATTAAATTTATGAAATCCCAGCATACACGCTCCCGATAAATATTTGTTATTAAAGCATCAACATTCACAGAACACTGTTCTTTTAACTAAAGCAAGCGGCTGCTGCGTGCATGGTTTGGCATGGCAGAATGCCAGCAAAGAGCTCTGCATTTATAATCTCTAAAAGACATCTCAGTTCATCGCAATCTCACAAATCTCTGTTATAACACAATAAATATATGCATAATAAATCTTTCATAATGTCTACAATTCGTGTGTTATAATGAGAGGATTCATGAGCACGCAAGTTTCAGCACTGCATTGCTCAACGCTGCAAACGTGTTATAGCCTAAATAGAACCTCTGCATATGCTTGCACCTGTTAATCGTTTATACTTATATTAGTTCATGTTGCTTTTGTGCAATAGATGAATAACAATTTATTTGTTTTAGATATTTTATGTTTAGATATTTCCATTTTGCGGGAGTCCCGTGAATCATTTTATTCTCCCGCATCCCTCACACCGCACTCTGTTGCATCGGGTCAAATATTCCCTAAATATATTCAGAATCCTTATGACTGACATCAGACAACATCATCTGCTATCATTTCATCATATTCACTGTTCTGGATCGGGAGCAGATTTTGCTTACTTTGGTAGGAAAAAAGCCAGTATTGATTTGTTGTCTCAGTGGATCACTATGACCAGCAGAGAGTGATAAAGCCAGTCTCCAGAGCTCTCCCTGTGGAAATGAAACACAGCACATCATATGCTGCTTAAAATGCCTTCTCTTTCTAGCCAAAGCCTGGCATGCTTTAATGAAATGTATACACTTGCTCTTCAGTGTGCGATTCTGCTTTGATTTCATTCTGATGAGTTCCACAGCTTTTTTTTTTTTCATCTTGATGCTGTGGTATTTTGAGAGGAGAAACCTACCTCACGGAAGAAACTTGAACCTTGCTGACATTTTAAAACAGGTTTTATTTCAAGCGACAAAGCGACATACCCTCTTGTGAACAGTTCTCATCTCATGAAGGCTTACTGTATATATCTAGTAAAAGAATCCCATAATACCTCACCAATTACCTTACGACCTTTAGAAGTGAATACACAAAAAGCCACAACTATGCAGAGTGAACCTCTGTTTGGTCATAAAAATGGGCCCACACTTTCATTTGCATCTTTGTTCCACTAAAAGCCTATTTGACATGAAATAATGCCTTCTCTTTCTAGCCAAAGCCTGGCATGCTTTAATGAAATGTATACACTTGCTCTTCAGTGTGCGATTCTGCTTTGATTTCATTCTGATGAGTTCCACAGCTTTTTTTTTTTTCATCTTGATGCTGTGGTATTTTGAGAGGAGAAACCTACCTCACGGAAGAAACTTGAACCTTGCTGACATTTTAAAACAGGTTTTATTTCAAGCGACAAAGCGACATACCCTCTTGTGAACAGTTCTCATCTCATGAAGGCTTACTGTATATATCTAGTAAAAGAATCCCATAATACCTCACCAATTACCTTACGACCTTTAGAAGTGAATACACAAAAAGCAATAACTATGCAGAGTGAACCTCTGTTTGGTCATAAAAATGGGCCCACACTTTCATTTCCATCTTTGTTCCACTAAAAGCCTATTTGACATGAAATAGACTATGATTTCCATCTAGAGCTTGTTTAACCATCTCAGAGGGACTTTAGAGGAGATATTGATCTCTTCTTATATAGATCTTTTCTTCTTATGGATGTGCTTCCCCTTACACAATATTGATCAAATTTGCAAAGGTGCACAATGTTTTTCATTGTTTACAAGAAACAGCCTTCACTCTAAAATCATTAAGTCACTACTTACAGAGCATGTTTCAGTACTGGCCTTGATCAAGTGTTCTTTTTTATTATTAATGCAAGTTTGTTTTTCCTTTTTGGCTCTGTGTGGACTGTGCGCCACTTTGAGGTTGCCGTCCATAGATTTCCAAATCTGTTCATCTGTGACTGGTCAAACATGGCTTAACTCGCCCATTATTACTTCTGCTTCTCAGACTGAGCCTATTATGGCAAATAAACAGTAGCTTGACTGACTCAGTTATCAGCAGTCCAAGCAAGGGAACAATACTGTGCAAACCTAATGTTTTTGTCATTTCTGTGAGAGATGAAATGAATGATAACAAAGAAGATTTCCTTTAAACAACACTATTTAGGACTGTAAGTTCCATGTAGTTTAAGCTGTGCTAAAATAGCCAAACTAAATGCTATGGGCTATATGTCGAATGGAACTTTTATGCTTTTCTTTTGAAAGTGAAACTTTATTTAAAGTTAAAGCTCTCATTTAATTGTCAAATATTCCCTAAATATTTGCCGTCATGCAAATAAACAACAAAAAACGCAGTCTGGTAAAATTGAAACACTGCTTTCATGACTCTGCAGCTCTGATGTTGAATAGTATGCACAAAATCACTTTCTCTTGATTCATTCAAATGCAACTGGATATCTTTTTTTAGTCATTGATTTTATTGAAAATGTCCTCCGAGGACTTCAGAATTAATATTACTGTAATATTGTTACAGTGTTTGTTTTGTTTGGCGTCAGGGTGAAAAAGTTCTCTTGTAGTTTTTTTGCGAATTTGCCATGTTCAACAGAAAGCTGCTTGGTCCCTGTCTCATCTAGGTGTAACACCTTTTATATGTCTGCAAAAATGTAATAAAAGAATCATGGGAATAGAAAGCTGCTTGGTTTAAAAATGACTTCTGTGTGAGCTTTAAATCGCTGCATTATTGACAATAGACTTTGGACTTTTTTGCGTTTATCACCATCTGGTAAATTTACAAAAGTCAGCTTGTCAGTATTTCATGTCCATATTTAGCCATGTAATAAGCAGTGATTTTAGCCAATCATCATCCAGCATTGGCATCCTGTTGCAGGTTTTTTTTTTTTTTTATATAATGGCCGACTGACTGATTTGTTGCTGCAGTTGTTACTCTTTATGAAACAATTATGGTAAGAATTCTTTAATGAGCGATCAGTGCTGTCACTTTTGAGTACTTGCGTGCATTCGCTCATCCATAGAATAAAATTATAATAAAAGTTAAAAATATTTAAAAGTTTCATATAAGACCTACCTTTCCAGCTCAGTTCTCTATACCCCCAACAAAACTAAGAATGATTTACACATGCTACATATTAATAGTGTTATCAATAATTTATCCCTCCATGCTTCTACGAGTAAATGGAAAGGACTGTTTCCTCCGTCTCACTATATTTGTTGTCAAACATGTTTCTTCTGAAAGTTTTGTAGCATAAAATGGCAAAACACAACACTGAAATTTGTTTAGGAAACAGTGCATGACTGATTGTAAACCATATTCATTGGACAAATATTCACACAGATAATGCACAAGAGTCACCACAGCATTCAAATGTCAGGAATTTCTGTCAATGTCCTTTTTTTTGGGTGAAGGTTTTTCTGACACCTGGCTTATGGGCTAGAATGCCAAAGTGGCTTATTTCAATTTGCTCCTAGCCTCCTGTTCTGGCCTTTGTCAGATAGTATTTCAGCACAGTGAAATGACTGTGGACATGGTTTTTTCATTACACTACGAAGAGCATGAAATTGGTATTAGTGTGATGGTAATGGTTGCTTCTCCCTCACTTGTTCTCTTCTCCCTCAGTAAACTACCTGTTAATTGTGTTTGCCATTAAAAGATCCCACAATGGTGCCTGCCTTCAGCTCCTCGACTGGTGGGGTGATTTGACTGGCAGGCATGAAGGTGCCATACATATTTGAAATGAAGGTTGCTCCTGAATCAAATGATGTTTCCCATCATGGCTCTCATTTCACACTTTACTGTTTCAGTCAGACCCCTCTTTATTGGCCCCACTGCACTGGTGTTCTAATCAGTGTTGTCACAGACAGCTTTTAAGGACCTTGACTTGAGTGTGCTTTGTAGTTCATATCAATGTTTCAAAATGCTTTCATGTTTGTGGACACAAATGCATGATTATCTTTGCTTTTTCTTCATTTTTGCTGTAGAACTACTCATATTATTCAGTGTTGGGTACTTCAGTGTTACTTTTGAATGTAATGTGTTGCAGTATTGAGATATTTGAAAGAAAAAAAAAAGCATAAATAGTGTAATAACTTGATTACTTAAATTTGTAAGGGAATTAATTATTATTAATTCATTCAGGTTTTGATAGGACTCGGATCTGAAAATCCGAAGTTCACCTGATTAAACCGATTTCAAATTTGTTATGTTACACTTTGTGTTGCGGGCCTGAGGTCACTAGTTAATTTACTCATCCTTTTCCTGCTGGATATACTAGTTCTATTCATTGGTGGTCACAAGACATCGGGGTTTCTATATGTTGTGAACTGGCTTTTCAGTCCTGATACAAAGAAAGCTTTGTTGACTCCTGATTGAATTAATTCGAAGCCTCATGATGGTGATTCAGTGGCGTATCAGTGTCCTGTTCATGAAATCCCTACAATAGTTTTATGGAAATAAACACATTAAGTTACTTTTGTATTACTGTCAGTTGACTGAGAGTAGAAAGGCATGTTTGGCTTGCAGGCATTTTATTTTTTATTTCAGAAGTGCTACTTTTGACACGTTTATCACCAAAAATATATGCAATGATATATAGGGAGTACTAGAAAAAAAAACAAAAAAAAACTGTTTTTATGCATAATTCACAAGGTTCAATGTGTAATGTCCCAATACTGTATATATATAATACACAGTATTGGGACATTACACCTTGAACATATATAGCCTAGATATTAAATATAGTTAAATGTTTTTTTTTTTTTCATGGTATGCCCTATATATATAATTCCATGTGTGGCAGTGAAGTGGTCAGGAGTTTGAAAATTACCAATAATACCGGTAAGAGAAATCCTATAGTCGACTACGCCACCCGGAATACACCGGGACATAACAGCCGTAAGCAAAGGGACACAGGTTCGTTGCCAAAGGCAGGGTGAGCAGAAGGATAGACCGATGCAAACAAAAAAAATCACTTTATTAACATACAATTAATAACACATACAACATTTCACAAGGTCTCAATACATCACACGTCTTTACCAGTAACTTACAAAACAAGTACAATACAATAAGATAACAAAATAAAGAGGGAGGTGGCCAGCAAACAGACAGACCCAGATGAATTCCAGACAGAACAAAACAGAGTAGAGCAGAGCAGAGCTGCAGTCAGTTACTTGAGGTTCGTTAGGCTTCAATTAAGATCATTGGAAACCCCTGGACATGCAATCAATCCTGCTGGACATTGAACAAAAGTTAAGCATACAAACTTGTTTAAAAAAAAACTTTAAACTACCCATACCTACCAAGAAAACAGTACAATGTTGCAATACACATGGTCGCTCACCACGCAGGATTACAGCTACTTGCAGGCCCATATCTAAAAACAAACAAGGTAATAAGCCTCTCTATTTAACAGGCAAAAAGGCATTTTTAAAACAGGGACAAACCTGAAAACTGGCCAACAGCCAGCACACGACAGACAGGAGGATAACCCAACTGCTAGCACTCATTCAAAGCACCACGTGTCACAAAGGGGCGGCACCAAGGATGATGCATCCCAAGCAACCAAGCACTTCCCCCTTTTATATGCACAACACAGGCACTAATTGGCTCATGAAACTTACCCAACTGACCAATCATGATAAAGTACAAACACTGATAGGTTCACCTGTTTGGGTAACGCCAGCCAATCATACTGGGTCTATACCTCACTCTGCTACACATGCAATCTATTTGTCAGTACAATATATAAAAAAATGCTACATAATTTAGGGTAACACAGGGTAAGATGCCCCCTGGGGCAAGATAACAATGCCCCGACCTTAATTTTTGGTAACACTTTATTTTGATGGTCCCTTTTGAACATTCTGTTGACAATAAGTAATGTTGCACCTACATGTCTGCTAACTCACATCAGAGTATTAGTAGACTGTTTGCATAATATCGGCTAACTCTTTATTGTCATGGTCTCCCAACAGACATTCTACTGACTCTAAGTAACTTTGCAAGTACATGTCAACTTATTGTAACCCTAACCCTACTAGTCTACTAATACTCTACTAATACACTAATGAGAGTTAGTAGACATGTAGGTGCAACGTTACTTATTGTCAACAGCATGTGTTAAAGGGACCATCAAAATAAAGTGAAACCTAATTTTTTCTTTTGGTCATAGACGGCACAAAATCTCATCTCAAAACTTTTTATGAATGGCTACATTATTTTATTTTTTGTCATTCAATTGTACGTGTGGACATATTCTAACCTTAGCCCTTCCAGTCTACTAATACTCTACTAATACACTAATGAGAGTTAGTAGACATGTAGGTGCAACGTTACTTATTGTCAACAGCATGTGTTAAAGGGACCATCAAAATAAAGTGAAACCTAATTTTTTCTTTTGGTCATAGACGGCACAAAATCTCATCTCAAAACTTTTTATGAATGGCTACATTATTTTATTTTTTGTCATTCAATTTGGAAATCAACATTTGTGAGATTTAAACAGTTTTAAAGTTAAATGATGTAGTTACTTGTAGCATTGTATTATGTTGAATACCATTTTGAGTGTGTGTGTGTCTATTTGTTAATGAGGGATTTGTGGACACATCAGTATTTTTAGATTAGTGCAGTAATGTTCACTGAATAAATTAAATATTAATGGTGATTAAATATATATTAAAGCTGTGTTTTGTTGTTTGATTAACATAAATGACACAGACAGCGATAATTTTGTGTGTATGTGTCCATTCAAGCTCAAGGAGACATGAAAGAGAACGTCACTAGGTTACGTATTTAACGTCTCCATTCCCTCCCTCAGGGAACGAGGGTTACATATGTAACCGAGACGTTCCCTTTCAGTCGACGAACTGGGATCCCTACCAAAGTGCCACGGATACTGCCCCTTCCAGTGTCCGCAGGCCAGGGCTTACCACAAGAAGACCAGCTACTGCTGCTATGGCACTACCCACTCAGTAAGACTGGATAACACTGGCAAAACGTGCCCGTTCCACTTGGAACCGGAACGTTGCGGAAGGCCATCCTTCCCGAAAGAGGTTTCGGAAGCACTTACACATATGAACAACCATCTAGGAGCATATGGAAGATTAGAGGTGATTGTAACCCTCTTGGAAAATAGCAGAAAGTCTGCCGGGGAAACATGGGCTCTGAGGCTATACCGTGGATTTTACACATATGGGATCCACTTAGGTCTCTACATATGGAACCCAGCCCTCTACCGGTTCTCACGGATTCAGTGAGAGAGGGCCTGGCTCCGGACGTTCCGCCATGTCTGGCTGCCGAGGGCATGGAGGTGCTCGACAGGGCCTACAGTACGGACACTCTGGAGCAGTTTTAGCAAGCTGACACTAACCGGGGCCTCTCAGTGCCTCTACCCGTTTGAGGTGAGAACACAGGAGGATACCGGCTCCACACGAAGGCAATAGAATCTAGCGAACGTGTTGGGGGTCGCCCAGCCCACAGCTCTACAAATATCTGGCCACAAGCCAGCGCCCAGGAGGATGCAACACTTCTAGTAGAGTGAGCTCGCAACCTGAACTGGCAGGGCGCACCCTGTGCCTGATAAGCCAGGGTGATGGCATCCACTATGCAGTGGGCCATCC
>NW_015557117.1:211803-212294 GCF_001515605.1 Sinocyclocheilus anshuiensis | reverse complement strand
CCCTGAAGGGAGTAGCGGGAACCTTGGGCACATAGCCGGGCCGGGGCCTCAGGGTTACCTGGGAGTCAGCCGGCCCAAACTCTAGGCACGAATCGTCGACCGAAAATGCGTGCAGGTACCCTACCCTCTTGATGGAGGCCAATGCAAGCAGGAGCAGAGTTTTCATGGACAGAAACTTCAGCTTGACTGTCTGAAAAGGCTCAAATGGGCCCTGCTGTAGTGCTCATGATGGTGTCAACTACCTCTTGGGGTAGGTCACCTAGAACCACCGTGTCCCATCCAAGGACCAGACATGACGTTTCCAGAGGTCTGGATGCGAGTGCCACAGGGAGCCCCGTCTCTGAGTAAGTAGATCCTTCCTCAGAGGAATCGGCCAGGGAAGGGCTGTCGCGAGGAGCATGAGTTCCGGCAACCATGTCCTGTTGGGCCAATATGGAGCCACTAACAAGACCTGCTCCTCGTCCTCCCTGATCTTGCACAGTGTCTGTGCG
>NW_015557117.1:208850-211634 GCF_001515605.1 Sinocyclocheilus anshuiensis | reverse complement strand
CAGACATGGAGTTTCCAAAGGTCTGGACGCGGGTGCCAAAGGGAGCCCCGTCTCTGAGTAAGTAGATCCTTCCTCAGAGGAATCGGCCAGGGAAGGGCTGTCGCGAGGAGCATGAGTTCCGGCAACAAGGTCCTGCTGGGCCAATATGGAGCCACTAACAAGACCTGCTCCTCGTCCTCCCTGATGTTGCACAGTGTCTGAGCGAGCAGGCTCACTGGGGGGGAACGCATATTTGCGCAGGCCCGGGGCAAACTGTGTGCCAGTGCATCTGTGCCGAGCGTTGCCTCGGTTAGGGAGTAGAACCACTGGCAGTGGTTGGTTTCTGGAGATGCAAACAGGTCTACCTGAGCAACTCCGAACCGTCTCCCGATCAGCTGAACCACCTGGGGGTGGAGTCTCCACTCTCCTGGAAGTGCTGCTTGAGACAGCTCGTCGGCTGCCCGATTGAATACTCCTGGGATGTGGATGGCACGAAGGGACCTCAGATGCTTCTGACTCCACAGGAGGAGGTGGCGGGTGAGTTGCGACATGCGACGGGAGCGTAAACTGCCTTGCCGGTTGATATACGCAACCAGAACGTCCCTGCCCCGAAGGCGCCCTCTAAGGTGGTTCAGGGCAAGGCGTACTGCTAGCAACTCGAGGTAATTGATATGCCAACGCAGTTGGGGACCCGTCCAAACCCCTGAGACTGCGTGCCCGATGTAAGTGGCCCGCCAGCCGGTGGCCGAGGCATCCGTGTATACAACAGCATGCCTGGATACCTGTTTCAGGGGCACTTCTGCCCGAAGAAACGAGGTATCTGACCACGGGCTGAAGGTTCTGCGGCAGGCCGGTGTAATCTGAACCCGGTGAGTACCGCGTCGCCATGCCCACCTCAGGACTCAGCCATGGAGCCAGTGCTGAACCGCCGCGTCGCCACGCCCACCTCGGGACTCGGTCATGGAGCCAGTGCTGAAGCGGTCTCATATGGAGCAGACCGAGCGGAACTACCGCCGCAGCTGCAGCCATATGCCCCAGGAGCCTCTGAAAGAATTTCAGTGGGGCCGCCGTCCTGCCTGATAAAGTCTTGAGGCAGTTCAGCACCGACTGAGCACATTCCTGGGTGAGGCGTGCTGTCTGACTGACCTAATCCAACTCCATGCCGAGAAAAGAGATCCTCTGCGTTGGCACGAGTTTGCTCTTTTCCCAGTTGACCCGAAGACCCAACTGGCTGAGGTGTCTGAGCACCAGGTCCCTGTGTGCGCACAACTGACCGCGAGACTGTGCGAGTATTAGCCAGTCATCGAGATAGTTGAGAATGCGCACCCCCCGTTCTCTCAAAGTAACAAGGGCTGCCTCCACGACTTTGGTGAAGATGCGAGGAGACAGGGACAGCCCAAAGGGCAGGACCTTGTACTGATATGCCCGACCCTCGAACGCGAACCGCAGGAATGGCCTGTGCCTCGGGAGGATCGAGACATGAAAGTACAGCAGCTTGTGAAGCACACGGTTCAAAACTCGCAGATCCAAGGTCGGTCGTAACCCACCGCTTTTCTTGGGCACAATGAAGTAAGGGCTGTAAAACCCCAATCTCATATCGGCTGGAGGGATCGGCACTATCGCGTCCTGAATCGCATAGCCGAGTCTGATGGTCCGCAGGAGCCACCGAGACAGACTGGGGAGCGCTAACCAGGCTCCGAGAGACCGTGCCAGAGGAACCAACGGAGCCACCGACGTACTCACAGTGGGGCAGCATGGTGGAACGCCACAAAATGATTGCACTGTATTTATGTATAATCATTTTCTATTTTTTAACTGTCTTATATTAATTTGAAATCAATTTTTAAATCATTTTCCAAGTTTTTAAATTCCTTGTTTTGTTTTTGTGATTATTTTTTATGTTTATTTTACTTTCTTTTATGTAAAGCACTTTGAATTACCATTGTGTACGAAATGTGCTATATAAATAAATTTGCCTTGCCTTGCCTTGGAACACAGGGACTCGACCCTAGGCCTGTGATGGCTTGGCCTGTGACCGCAGAGGGCGGAGTCTGGGTGTGAAGTGTAACACTCCCCTGATTCCTCCGTGTGTGGAAGAAAACACAGGCTCCCGGCTTGAGGCTTGTGACAGCCCGGCGTGTGACGACATGAAGCGGGGACTTGAATGCTACAGCCCCTACCTGGTTCCACGAATGGGCAGGAGGGGTGCTCTTGGGCAACCCACTGCTGCCCGCTGTCGAGAGAGGAGGGGGTAAGTGACCCTGTGATGCACAGTTCACAACTCTCCTCCTCTTGAGACCCAGAGACTGAGGAAACCACTCTTTTATTGAAGGTTTGGGTACCGCTGGCTGCTGGGTCAGCGGCAGAACAAAAACAAAACGAAACAAAGGATTCTCCACCCGGCCCTCCTCCGGGGGAGGGAGTGGTGCGGTCACCATCTCCCGACGAGCAGTCTCCTCCATCTCCGGGTCGCCCGTCTCAGGGCCTCTTGTCTTGCACTTGCGCTTACCGCCAGGTTTGCTGCCTGGTGGAAGGTTGCTGCTGCTGCGTGGGAGCGGGGGCAGCCGCAGGGGGGCGCCCAGGGTGACGAGCAGTCTGAGGGGCTGCAGCCGGGATGGAAGGAGCAGGTTTCCTCCGGCGCAGGATATGTTTGATCGCCTCTGTCTGCTTCTGTGCCGCCGAGAACTGCTGGGCGAAGCTCTCGACAGCGTTGCCGAAAAGGCCGGTCTAAGACACGGGAGCATTCAGGAACTGCACCTTATCATGCTCCTTCATGTCGGCCAGACACAGCCAGAGATGGCGCTC
>NW_015557117.1:204395-208576 GCF_001515605.1 Sinocyclocheilus anshuiensis | reverse complement strand
ATGTCAAATCTAGACTCAAAACTCATCTGTTTAGCTGTGCATTTACTGAATGAGCACTGTGCGATGTGCGAACTGATTGCACTGTATTTTATGTATGTATATTTATTTTCTATTTTTAACGGTCTTAAATTAATTTAAAATCATTTTTTAAATCATCTTCAAAGTTTTTAAATTCCTTGTTTTGTTTTTGTGATTATTTTTTATGTTTATTTTACTTTCTTTTATGTAAAGCACTTTGAATTACCATTGTGTACGAAATGTGCTATATAAATAAATTTGCCTTGCCTTGCCTTGGAACACAGGGACTCGACCCTAGGCCTGTGATGGCTTGGCCTGTGACCGCAGAGGGCGGAGTCTGGGTGTGAAGTGTAACACTCCCCTGATTCCTCCGTGTGTGGAAGAAAACACAGGCTCCCGGCTTGAGGCTTGTGACAGCCCGGCGTGTGACGACATGAAGCGGGGACTTGAATGCTACAGCCCCTACCTGGTTCCACGAATGGGCAGGAGGGGTGCTCTTGGGCAACCCACTGCTGCCCGCTGTCGAGAGAGGAGGGGGTAAGTGACCCTGTGATGCACAGTTCACAACTCTCCTCCTCTTGAGACCCAGAGACTGAGGAAACCACTCTTTTATTGAAGGTTTGGGTACCGCTGGCTGCTGGGTCAGCGGCAGAACAAAAACAAAACGAAACAAAGGATTCTCCACCCGGCCCTCCTCCGGGGGAGGGAGTGGTGCGGTCACCATCTCCCGACGAGCAGTCTCCTCCATCTCCGGGTCGCCCGTCTCAGGGCCTCTTGTCTTGCACTTGCGCTTACCGCCAGGTTTGCTGCCTGGTGGAAGGTTGCTGCTGCTGCGTGGGAGCGGGGGCAGCCGCAGGGGGGCGCCCAGGGTGACGAGCAGTCTGAGGGGCTGCAGCCGGGATGGAAGCAGCAGGTTTCCTCCGGCGCAGGATATGTTTGATCGCCTCTGTCTGCTTCTGTGCCGCCGAGAACTGCTGGGCGAAGCTCTCGACAGCGTTGCCGAAAAGGCCGGTCTAAGACACGGGAGCATTCAGGAACTGCACCTTATCATGCTCCTCCATGTCGGCCAGACACAGCCAGAGATGGCGCTCCTGGACCACTAGCGTGGCCATCGCACGACCCAGGGACTGTGCGGTCACCTTAGTCGCTCGAAGCGCGAGGTCCGTTGAAGCACGCAGTTCATGTAGGACTGCCCGGTGGTGACCACTCTTGTCGACAATGACGACAATGCTGTCACATCCGAAGGGGACAACACAGCCGAGTCGTCATCCCCGGAGAGAGAGAGCTCGCCCTCCGATGCAGCGATCGACATCTGGTCTCGAGGGGGCGAATCGAAGGAAACGGCCAGCTCCCTCCACCCTGTAGAGGGGCCAGCGCGTCCCTGTGGCCGCTCCACCGGCTGCGGAGTGCTTGAGGCGGGACGAACTCCCTCTGGGGAGGCCGTCACCGTGATCCTCAAATCACCTCTGACTCCACCAGATACGGCGCCGCCCCAATTGCCGGGACGAACACTGGATCACGGCAGAGGCAGAGGGACACCGCCACATTTGACGTAGCGAAGTCTTTCATGCAACTCCGAGATGGGCATGTCCCCACAAATAGAACATGCACCATCCACGAATGCTTGCTCAGCGTGCTCAACGATCAGACACTTGAGACAGCGATCTTGACCGTCCCGAGACGCCAGATCGCGACCGCACCCAGACACGCACAGGTGATAAGCCATCTTCAAAAAGATGCGATCACCCTTGTTGCTCTTTTAGAGAAATGCTCTTTTGTGCTGAAGCACGCAGGGGAGCTGGCCACCGCACACTCCTGGTGTGGCTGTCTGCACGAGGATGATTTTTTTTTTCTCTCCGCCGTGAGACCGTGACCACCGCTGCTGTGCCGTAACACCCGCACTCGCTTGTCTCTCTGCAACACCGAAGTAGAAAGCAGTAGTGCTGCACTACCGCTCAGCTCTGAAGCGAAAGGATGAATTAATGCGTTGCACCTGCTGCCTCTTATACCTGCGCTGCGGGGTGTGGCAGCCAGATGCGAAATCCGCATGCCAATGTCCATTGGCCCGTTTAGTTAGACTCAAAGTGGGTTGGTCTCTCTGGCGAGATCCCAATTCGTCGGTCATCACCGACGTGATGTCGAGAGTGACCGACTGAAAGGGAACCAGTCTCTCGAGCAAATGTTTCTATTCATTTCCCTTAATAACACATTGGCTGATGTGCCATCATCCTTCACATGCTAAACTTATATCTAAATATCTTTCAGTTTAAAAATAAATGCACATAGTCCTTAAGAGTGCCATCTTCCCCCATCTTACCCTATGTGTACAAAAAATAGAACATAGAACATAGAAAAATAGAACTCTCACTTATGAAAAGTAACTTAGCTATTATGGTGTAAATTTAGCAAATATGCCTACTGGGATATTTTACTCATTACTATTACTTGAAGATAATAATCTGATTATGTAACATGCATCAGTGAGCATGTTTACATGGACACTAGTAATATAATTATTTACCTTATTCCGAATAAGACAATATTATGATTAAGGTGTTTATATGAGTTGCTTTTAGAATATTCCTTCATGTTCCCATTTTACATGTTATAGTGCATAGATCGATTAATGGCACACGTCGTTATGTTCCCAAGCAACGCCATCCGACGTTCCCTCCAGAATTTCACGTATCAACATACAGTTAATCTTCAGTACTATACAGTTTGGGGTGTTTCATTTTTAATTTTACAAAAGCTTCAAGTGCAGTTAATTATATGTCATGCTATATGTGCAAACAGACAACGATAGATAAAAATGTGCCTTCTTGCTTGAAGCCATGCTATTTTGTTTGTCATCAAACGGTTGACCACTGCCGTGTATGTATCCTGTCTCAAAATGCGGCGAAAAGTCTTACACGATGGTAATAATGTGATTAAGGTGTGTACATGTCTATATTGCACTTCAATAATGCGAAAAAATAGGAATACGCCACATGTCTTAATTCGATTTGTGTTTACTTCGAGTATGACTTAGCCGGATTAAGGTAATCAAAAATCTCTGTTTACATTGTAGATTCTTAATCAGAGTATTATCTTAATTGTGTTAATATTGGATTGTTGTTGTCCATGTAAACGTACTCAGTTTTAACAGCATTTAACAACGTATTATAATAATTATAGTTTGTGTAGCTTTTGTAGATCTGTTACAGCGGTTATATATCTTGAAAATGTTTTGTTTACTCTTATTTGTTCTTCATCGATTAAGCACACGCACACACACACACACACACACACACACACACACACACACACTCAACAATGATCTTGCATTGATTGACCTTTGAACTTTTAACGATCTTGATTATGTATAATTGTTCTTCAGAGTATTCTCGCCTTGAACCCAATGGTGAAGACCCATGCAAATCTACGTTCCACTGCCTCTAAGAAGAATGAGAAGAAGCACTGGAAGAGAAACCCAGAGAGGAACTGTGATGTAAGTATTGTAAAAAACAAAAACAAAGACAAGTTCTTCTCACAGGCTGCCTGAAATAACGTAACTTTTCCAAAACTCTTTAATATACTGCTACCTTTGAGTTTTACATTTAATATTAAAGAAAGCCAATGGAAAGAAAAGCCCTTGTCACGGCAAATCGAACATACATGTTTTTCCTTGTTTATGGAAAGTTTACATGCTGCCGATTGTCACAATGTGCTATGGTCACAATGTACTTCTCAGCATGATGAAAATTAGAGGGTGAAGAAGAATAACAACTGTCAAGATGTTAGAGCTGGTTCTCTGAATCTCCTGGAAGCTATATCCATCATATCCTCTTCTGAGAGCAAACTTCATCCCAGTTTACCAATGATAATGGGTACTCTGTGATGTAGTTTATAGTGGTGATTCAATGATTATGTCGGCAATGGCTGTGATCATATTACTCTGATGAGCAATAATAGGGCTGAAGATTATAATTCTATAATTAGTTCCAGCCGCCTAGTTTGTCCAATTATTGTAGAGATTCAAATTTTGACTCCTTCTGCCCTTTTGCTTACAATTTGTCAGTGAGTAATTCTTTAGCACTCATCAGAAAACTGCAGCAAAAGCCTAAAGGAGACATTATGAAAATGCATCATAAGCAGATGCCCCCCCCCCCCCACCAAATCCC
>NW_015557117.1:184991-192131 GCF_001515605.1 Sinocyclocheilus anshuiensis | reverse complement strand
CCCCCAACTCCCCAAATGAATTAAATATTCCACATTTCCTCTCAATTATTATCATATCCTGTGAGCCCTATGAGTCAAGGTTCATAAGCATATTCAAATGTTCATTTTAAATGCTTTTTCACCATGTGGCGACTGTTGATGAAATACCAAATCTTGTTTCCAGAGCTTGCATATTAATTAGCTGTTAAATTATACTACCAATTCCCAGCACTAAGCATTTTGTCTAATTAATAATAATAAAGCCCCCAAGATGTTGGATTAGACTAATCCTTTGCAAGGGAAAATGCTACATATAATTTCAAGAGAAAATGTCAATGGTTATCCCAGTCCCAACAATGCCACAGTGTAATTGGAAATGTAATTATGTTTCATTTTACCACACAGATGAGTTTTAATACCACACAGAAGCTGTGAGATTAGTCTACTGTGACGCAGGGTTGACCAAGGTCAAGTATTTTTGCATATGAAATGACATCACAAAATAACACATGGTGCTTTATATGATATTAGAAAAATTACATATATAAAATTATCTGTATAAAAATGTGTGGTATCAGAAAGAATATGTGAGTGGATTAAAGCAGCTAAGCATTCTGAAATGGCTCCGATATACCAAATTGTATTTATTTATTTTTTAAATTCAGTTCCAAGCTCTATCAAGGTAAATATCATCAATATTGTTACCGGTAACAGTACTCATACCTCTATTAAATGTAAAATGTTTGCAGTTTCTAAAGATAGATTGAATAATTATAGCCATTGAGCATTATATTTGAAAGTCAACATTTTTCAAATTGAATAGGCCTTAACCTAAAATAATCAGACTTCTCTTTCATGTTTTTATATTACAATGCAAAAAGTTTTTTTTTTTTTGTTACTACCAATTAAAAGCTTGGGGGTCACCATTGCTGCATTTATTTGATAAAAAAAATACAGTCAAAACAATAATGTTGTGAAATATTATTACAGTTTAAACTGTAAAAATGAATTTATTCCTCTGATGGCAAAGCTGAATTTTCAGCAGCCATTATTCCACTCTTCAGTTTCACATGATCATTCAGAAATCATTCATGCTGTTATTCTAATACTTTTAATATTTCTTTAGGATGTTTTGAAAAGCATTTATTTAAAATATAAATCTTTTGTAACATTGTAAATGTCTTTACTATCATTATTAATTTATTTAAAAAAAAATCTGACCACAAACTTTAGTTTGTATATAATGTATATAATGTATATATAATTTTTTTATATTTCTCACTAATTTATACTGTATGCATCTTTCAGCGTTAATATTTGTGTTCAGATATGCAGAAAGAGAAATGGCTCCTATCCTGCTAACTATTTGCTAATGCAGTTTAAAAACTTGTGATGCACATGAATAATCCGTGTATCATTCGATCATTCGTTTTTTTATTTAATATTGAAAGTTTTTTTCCAAAAAACGAAAAACGAGAATTCAGCTTAAGGATTCTTAACGCATTTATTGCAACTACATTTAATCTTTTTTCATCAAACAAACAGGCTAATGAATAGCTCGACACAACTCATGGCAGAGTCTAGACAGGGCTTTCTTCTCTGTAGATATAAATTCTATTTTTTGCATCAGCTGGGCATGGCAGGGTATGATATGACAGCTGTCATAGCCTACCCTGCTCACCCAGTAAGTATGTTTGTTTAATTAAGAAATGTATTAATTTGTTTCAAAATAAATATTTGAAACACAAAGACAAAAAGGAAAGAATAATAAATTGGCTTGGGTTGGCCTATGTTCACGCAAGAACTGTCATTCTGACTGACAACCGGAGAACAACAGATATTAAATAGCCTACTGTTAGAGTTATATAGTCTTGTGTTTTATTAAAATTGATTATAACTGATATCTCACGTTATGTTCAAACTAACTACAAAATGTCATGCCTTTGAAAAATAAAGAGAACAACAGAATAGCTGAGGACTATTATTCGTGATACTGCAGAAGAACTGATGACGGCACGGTTTGATCTTCGGCTGACCAATCAGCAGAAAGGGCGTTTAATTCCCGCCCACATGTAGAAATCGAGTATTCAAGCTGTTTATTCATTTTTCCACCCATGAACGAAAAACGTAAATTTAAGCTGCATTTAAGCCTTTTTCTAATTTTTCTACTTTCAATATTAAATAAAAAAACGAATGATCGAATGATACACGGATTCACATGCACTTTAATGATTAGATCACTACTTAAACTCTTAAGATTGGTAGCTTTATGTGAGGATCGTTCATCTCGATACAGCATCAGTATCAAAAGTACTTCAAGATTGATCCACCCATCTGTATTGCTGACATGCAGTTGTATTATGGGCTGTTAACATGTGCTCTGCTTGTGATAGAGCAGTGATCCATTGATTGTGAGGAGAGAGCAAAAACATGCTCCAATTTAAAAAAAAAAAAAAAACCCTAACCCTTCTCACTCCAGGCAAAATCATGCAACTCTGCTTCTCCACACCACTCACATATTCAGCTTTCAAATCAAAATTATAGTCAGATGTTTGAACGTGGTGACGTTGTCATATGATATTCTTTGAAATCTTATGAGTGGTATTAATAATACCTGCAAATTCTTCTTGTAGAATACAAGTCATCATACTGAGGCAACATTTAAAAAGAAATTAAGATGTGCATTGTAAAACAGACTCTATTCTGGATTTGTCTCTTCTCAATCTGTATCTTGGCAGAGGTTTCTGCAACACAAGGTTGCCAGCTGAAGATCAGAATCCAGTGGAGGTTCATAAAAGAACTGTAGCAGAATATCAGATGGCTGGATTGGTTTCTTATTCACCTCCCATCTGTGTTATAATAAAATGTAGTAACTCTCTCTCATGCCATAAATTAACTCAGTGTGTGAAATCGAGTTAGCCTCAATCTCAATCATGTTGTGATTTTATTTTCTTGGCGCCTCAGCCGTATATATGTGCGGGGGAATTTCCTGGATGCTCATCCCTTTGAATTTCATTAAATAGCTTAAGTTAGTTGTCACAATGACTTCTGTGAAACTGTATTAGTTTATGGAATAAAGAAAACAGCTTAAGCAGCTTGAACTTTGCCTCCTAAAAAGGGAGGGGTTGGGGGAATCCTCTTTAATGCCTCTCTGATAATGTCAGCCATGTCATGTTACAGTGTTAAATGGCACCAATTAATCCTTCCGTTTTAAAGCAGAAACTCGTAAATCTTTAAAAGCAGGATAATCTCTGAACAGTCTGCTCAACGACATAATCCTTCAGCGTGTTCATATTTAAATCTACAGCCTATGGAATATTCCTTATGTTCCTCACAATTTAGAACTGTTTAAACGATGTTTGGTTTCCTTTATAGGATAAGGATTGCTGTTTTTCGCAGCAATTGTCTTATTTACAGAACACAACAAATATACTGATTATATTAATTTAAAATTTAAAATGTACAGTTTGTTGTTTAAATCCACCAAAAGGAACTCAAACAAAAGTTTGGAGTGATAGAAAGTAGAAAATAGAAAGAAGCTTGTGCACTTTCACAAAACATTATTATTATTATTATTTTTTTTTTTAAATACAATACAATATTTTGGTGTTTCTTAAACTTTTAAAAAAGAAAGAAAACTTTAACTTGAAACCAAAAATGAAAATTAATTTCAATTCATGTCAGTTCAACTCATGTCAATCCAATTTCCAAAGCTGTATGACTTTATTTATTCTGTGGAACATACAGTAGAAGATATTTTAAGAATTGTCTCAATTATTTTATTTTAATTTTTTTAATGGTCCCCAGTGGTCAACATTCTTCAAGATATCTTATTTTGTGTTCCACAGAATAAAGCAAGTCATACATATTTTGTAACGATGAAAATTCATAATAAATATATGAATTATTACATATTTAAATTCATAGCAACCTAAACAAAGAGTAAAGCAATCATAAATAATTTGGACACATATTAGATCATTCATAAAATTCTAGCCAAGAAATTAGCTTAAAAAATGTTCCTTTATAACGTTGTCCTCCTGAAATTCATTGTATAACTGACGCACTGACATAAATGTCATTATTTTACTTAAAATACAACCTAAAAATTTCAGTAAATGCGCCTCTTTGTCCCACCAATGTCTCTGTGTGCTTTACTCCCACAGTCTTGTGTGAATTTGGAGAACAACTTCGATGACATCAAGCACACGACTTTGAGCGAGCGTGGGGCACTTCGGGAAGCACTGAGGTAAGCACTGTCTCCATGGCAACAGTCACAGTCAACGCAAAGAAGAGTTTGGGTGGGCAGCCGAAGGAACACGTGTGCATGTGCGTGCCGTTCGGCGAGGTGAGGATGAGTAGCGGCGTCAGTCATTCTTCATTACTGAGGGAATAGAGGGGTGTACAGGCAGCACTCGGCTCTGCTTTTCTCAGGGATTAATTTGTTGGAAGGAAGCCTCCCTTTGGGCTTTGCCTTGACTCTTCAACCCTGCAAGAGATGCTAAGGCTGAGTGCACAGTGAAAAATGTAAATGTTTAATTTGTTAGTTGAAAATGCTTTTGGGGATCCCAAGACAACATCAGAATACTTGATCATGAGGACCGCTGGTGTTCTGCTGTAACTTTCAGTATGCAGTCTTAAAAAACAATGTAAGTGATAAATAAAGATATGTGCTTTTCAAATAAGCTGAACAGAGTCCTAACTGAAATCTATTAAGTACAATGATCTTCATATAAATGACATTGTTTGCTATTAGGCCTGTTTCCCACTAACATCATCAATCATCAATTCTGTTTATTTTGGTCCTTACAGACAACTTTTCACAAAAAATAAAATAAATGAACATAATTTCCGAAAAAGGTGTAGGCCGAAGCCTTGCTTATTATGCCTACCCTTTATACGTATTTAACCAATGAACGTCACTTTTTCACTAGATTTGACAGATTAAACATATTTAGTTCTATGCCCGTGTTGTGTAGCAAAAGTTTTTAGGCACTGAACCTATATTTGTCCTCTATAGAGACCTGTTTATCAATATAAAGAGTGAACTATTCATCCATTGTTTTAAAATAGACATCTTTTGGGCTTTTTCTGACTAAAATGGGATGATTAACTTGTATATAGTCTACATTTTGGGCTTTGGGTTTCATTCTGTGCTAGTTAATTACTGTGTAATGTGATCTCCTCCTCCTGTAAATTAGATTTCATGATGGTATAGTTTGTGATGATTCTCAATTGCTCACTCCAAGCATGGATTTGATAAATGATTGCTGATATTAAACAAAATATATAAAGGTACAGATATTGTTCATTAGTTAGTCCGTCCGTCCGTCCATCCATCCATCCATCCATCCTTTTTGCATAGAACCAAGGTCTGAGTGATGAAAAGAATAATCACAATATATGTGATGATTTGGCTGACAATATAAAATTCAGTAACATCATGAAAATCATTTTAGTTTGCTGTTTATGCAGTCTCATTAGATTACTTTTGTAATCTTTTCTTGTCTTGCACCGAATCAAAACTATTCAAGTTTTTGAAAAATCAACTATTTGTGCCATCAATCAAAAATGTTTCAGCATGGCGTTTTTAATATGTTAAGATATTTTAGTAAAACTCTGTGTGGATTAGGCCTGCGCTATTAATCAAATTTCTAATCGCGATTACAGTTACGGATGCCACAATTACTTAATCGCTCAAAGCGGCAATTTAATAGTTCAAAGTCCCCTTATGTTATTATGATTGCTTGTGTTTTTTTTTTCTTTCTAAAAGTTATCTTGAGGGTTTGTCCATTGTTTTAATTTATATAATAACATGCATATTATTATTATTTTTTTTTTTACTTTTTTTATTATTTAAAGAAGAAACTAATCCAATGTATAGTTGACATTTGAGGCTTAAAGGGTTCATATGACGTTGCTAAAAAGAACATAATTTCCCACATACTGTACATTATTGTTGCTCCTCTATGCCCCGCCTTTCTGAAAGCGTTGGTTTTTACAAAGCTCATCGTTCTGAAAAGCGCGGTGTGCTCTGATTGGCCGGCTATCTAGTGCGTTGTAATTGGCTGAATACCTCAAGCATGTGACGGAAAATGTACGCCCCTTACCAGGTTCAGGAAACTTTCCTCCGTAAAATGTGCTGCACACACTCAAATATTTGGGTTGTACTGTTCTGGAACAGTGTTGTAAATTGAAATTAACCACTGATTTCTAGTTGTGTCCTAGAAGGCCAAACAAAGTAGTTTAGCTTTCGCAACGAAACACACAGCGTCTCCACGACATGGCGGCGGCGGCAACAATACTACAGCAAGAATAAAAATTACGCTTTCTTTCTTTGCGTCAACATTTGGGTGGTGTTTTGCAAATCTTTCCACACAGTGACTTAGTGGGGGCGTGTTTGAACGAGGCGTTTTAGGAAGGCGTGGCTGAGCATTCACTTATATAAAGAATATCTCTTTGGGTTTGAGACTTTAATCTTTGCGACTTTACGGATCTTCTGTATGCACGAACAGCTTTTAACACTCCAAAGACAAAGGAAAACAGGAAATCGCATCATATGACTAATGATGACTATGACTATGATTAATACTATAGAAAAGCAATAAAAGTTTTTCAGTTTGAGTGTTTTCAACTCGTTTATTTTCATATAAAAATATGGCATGCAGTTGCTTCAAACAATGGTATAAACATCATTCAATGTAAATTGTGATAATCGTAATTAATAATCAAAATTTCAATTTCAAGGGAATAATCAACAATTATTATTTATCATAATCGTGCTGCCCTTGTGTAGATAAATATAGCTGTTTATTGTTATGTTAGTGCGTATCAATGAAAATGATTAAATATCATCTTGGTTTTAGGTTCAATATTTTCCAGTGTTTTAAAGGAAGGATCTTATGATCACCGTATTTGATCAAAAATGCAATAAAAACAGTAATATTGTAAATATTATTATTATTTAAATAATTGTATTGTATTTAGTGACTTTACTGTCACTTCTTAATTTGAATTCAACCTTATTGAAGAAAAAAATATTTGGTAACACTTTACAATAAGGTCACATTAGTTAACATTAGTTTACTGCATTAGTTAACATGAGCTAAGAAAGAAAGAAAACATTTATTAATCTTAGTTAATGTTAATTTCAACATTTAC
>NW_015557117.1:182951-184575 GCF_001515605.1 Sinocyclocheilus anshuiensis | reverse complement strand
AATGTTAATTTCAACATTTACTAATACATTATTAAAATCAAAAGTTGTATTGTAAAGTGTCTATATATATATATATATATATATATATTTATATATATATATATATTCCAGAACAGTAGTATAGTTTTTGTAGGTATATTGCCCAGCCCTAATAATGCCACAGTTCGGTTAGATGTGATATGCAAGCCTGATGAAGCAACACTTATTTATTGGTTATGTGTATGGTAAAAAACAGGAATTATTTCAGAATCATTTAGTTGTTTTACCATAGTTTATGGTGAAATGAAAGTGCTAAAAGCAGAGCGAGTTGACTCTATCCATAGAGCCTTTCTCAGTCAGCCAAAGGATACTGAGATGACACAATAGGTAAAGTTAGCCAGGTCATTTACCCTCTATCTGTTCTATCAGATCTGATCTGCTTTTCGGACATCTGTCTTCTAAACATAATGATCTATTCAAATGTATACTGAAATAGCACCACATAATGAGTTCATTTGAATAATATGTCTTAATTTTGCATGGCATCGAATATGCATGAGCACAGCATTGCATCTGCTGATCATGAATAAAAAACAAAACAGCAGCGAAAACCAAGAGTTGGGAGAAAAAAGAGAGCTAGAGAGATATTGGAGACATTAATGCACACTTTTGTCGTGCAGAGGTCTGATTTTAATCCTTCTCTAAACGAGACTCCCCTGCAGTGCTGGTTGGCAGATTTGATGAAAGATTTAGGTTTTATAACTTCTAATAATGCTGAACATGAAAGTCCAAACGGCGCGCTGTTCTGGTGCTCATCACAGGAGGCAGCTGGCTTATTTGGCCTGTTTGTTGGGCATAGAGTAAGCCCCAGGTCTGGATTCCCAGTGTCACGAAACAGCCAGAAAGTTGACTCCTCATTAAAGACCAGAGATTGGTTCACATAGTGAAGCAAAGTTACTAAAATACTACTTTTTCATACCTCAAAACTCTTATCAAATATGCTGCGTTATAGCTCAACGAACTGTATTTTGATGGCTTATCTTCATGTCAGTGAAATCATAAGCACTCCAAGCACTCACAGCATGAATCCACTTTGATTTCAGAATAAATCAGATAATGACTAAGGAAAATTGTGCTGTTTCATCCAGAGGTATTTTCTTGATGATTATGAGGCAAGGCAGTTTAGTCATCATATTGAATTGTTTATATAAGACCTACTTTGACATTTCTATTAAAAATCTAGTTGAAAAACTAGATTCTGACATGGTTCTGATATCTTCAGTTAATGGAGGCAGGAGGAATTTTATGCTTGTTTTGCTCTCACTTATAAAATAATCATACAATTTTAAGTGCTTGTGGTACATCCTACACTGGCCTGTCCAAATACCATCTTAGGGGTCCCATCAGTAGGGTTGGGAACTGAGATCTGATTTTAAATCAGCACCGTTGCACTTTGGGCATCCCAAGTTCGAGTCCCAGCTTGTGGACCTTTCCTGATCCTGTTCCCCTCTCTCTCTTCCAATTCACTTCCTGTCAAACTTGCTGTATTTTCTAAATAAAGGCAAAAAAGGCCAAAAATAAATATGCTTTTCGGACATCTGTCTTCTAAACATAATGATCTATGGGCAGTAGTGGCCTAATGGTT
>NW_015557117.1:172943-182875 GCF_001515605.1 Sinocyclocheilus anshuiensis | reverse complement strand
ATTCATTATCAGCAGATGCAATGCTGTGCTCATGCATATTCGATGCCATGCAAAATTAAGACATATTATTCAAATGAACTCATTATGTGGTGCTATTTCAGTATACATTTGAATAGATCATTATGTTTAGCATCGAATATGCATGAGCACAGCATTGCATCTGCTGATCATGAATAAAAAACAAAACAGCAGCGAAAACCAAGAGTTGGGAGAAAAAAGAGAGCTAGAGAGATATTGGAGACATTAATGCACACTTTTGTCGTGCAGAGGTCTGATTTTAATCCTTCTCTAAACGAGACTCCCCTGCAGTGCTGGTTGGCAGATTTGATGAAAGATTTAGGTTTTATAACTGCTAATAATGCTGAACATGAAAGTCCGAGCGGCGTGCTATTCTGGTGCTCGTCACAGGAGGCAGCTGGCTTATTTGGCCTGTTTGTTGGGCATAGAGTAAGCCCCAGGTCTGGATTCCCAGTGTCACGAAACAGCCAGAAAGTTGACTCCTCATTAAAGACCAGAGATTGGTTCACATAGTGAAGCAAAGTTACTAAAATACTACTTTTTCATACCTCAAAACTCTTATCAAATATGCTGCGTTATAGCTCAACGAACTGTATTTTGATGGCTTATCTTCATGTCAGTGAAATCATAAGCACTCCAAGCACTCACAGCATGAATCCACTTTGATTTCAGAATAAATCAGATAATGACTAAGGAAAATTGTGCTGTTTCATCCAGAGGTATTTTCTTGATGATTATGAGGCAAGGCAGTTTAGTCATCATATTGAATTGTTTATATAAGACCTACTTTGACATTTCTATTAAAAATCTAGTTGAAAAACTAGATTCTGACATGGTTCTGATATCTTCAGTTAATGGAGGCAGGAGGAATTTTATGCTTGTTTTGCTCTCACTTATAAAATAATCATACAATTTTAAGTGCTTGTGGTACATCCTACACTGGCCTGTCCAAATACCATCTTAGGGGTCCCATCAGTAGGGTTGGGAACTGAGATCTGATTTTAAATCAGCACCGTTGCACTTTGGGCATCCCAAGTTCGAGTCCCAGCTTGTGGACCTTTCCTGATCCTGTTCCCCTCTCTCTCTTCCAATTCACTTCCTGTCAAACTTGCTGTATTTTCTAAATAAAGGCAAAAAAGGCCAAAAATAAATATGCTTTTCGGACATCTGTCTTCTAAACATAATGATCTATGGGCAGTAGTGGCCTAATGGTTAGAGAGTCAGACTTGTAACCTGAAGGTTGTGGGTTCGAGTCTCAGGTCCAGCAGTCAATACCACGACTGAGGTGAGACCCTTGAGCAAGGCACCGAACCAACAACTGCTCCCCGGTCGCCGCAGCAATATGGCTGCCCACTGCTCCGGGTGTGTGTTCACTACTGTGTGTGTGCACTTGGATGGGTTAAATGCAGAGTGCAAATTCTGAGTATGAGTCTCCATACTTAGGCACACATCACTTCACTTCACTTATTGAAACGGATACTGACATAGCACCACATAATGAGTTAATTTGAATAATATGTCTTAATTCTGCATGGCATCGAGCACAGTCCCAACTTGTGGACCTTTCCTGATCCTGTTCCCCTCTCTTTCTGCCAAAAAAAAAAAGAAGGCCAAAAAAAAATAAAAAAAAATAAATAAATAAATCTGGTTGAACCCAAACTTTTGAATGGTATGCTACTATGTTTGTTTTAGTATTGTTGTTTAACATATAGTAAAGGCCAGTTAGATTTTTCAGTCATTAACATCTATGTAAACACACCTTTAGCAAGAATTGTTTTATTTAACTTATTATTAAAATTATCTTTATAAATTAATTTTAATTTAGAAATTAATTTAGTTTTGTAATTATCTCATAATTTGGCAATGGAATGGCCAATTTATTTTGTTTATTTAATCCTTAAAAGTACTTCTAATTTTTTGTTAAGAAACCAGAACAGAATCGCTAAATTCTTAACGATTTCTATTAGGGCTGCGCGATTATGACAAAAATCATAATTGTCGATTATTCCCTTGAAATTGTAATTGCGATTATTAATTACGATTATCACCATTTACATTGAATGATGTTTATACCATTGTTTGATGCAACTGCATGCCGTATTTTTATATGAAAATAAACAAGCTGAAAACACTCTAACTGAAAAACTTTTAGCGCTTTTCTATAGTTTTAAGCCTCAAATGTCAACTATACATTGGATTGGTTTCTTCTTTAAATTATAAAAAAATTAAAATATGAATGGTATTATAATGTTATAATAAAACTAAAATTAAAATAATGGGAACAACCCATAAGATAACACGTAGAAAGAAAAAAACACATTTTAAGCATGCAGAATAACATAAGTGGACATTGAACGATTAATTGCCGCTTTGAACGATTACGTAATTGCGGCATTCCATAATTGTAATCGCGATTAGAAATTCCATTAATTGTGCAGCCCTAATTTCTATCCCTAGTCACAAGAGTTTCACTGCACTTGTACTAACGGTCTGAAAGGTGAATTTGGCTTTATATGATACATTTCTGCATGAAAGTGAGGGTCTCAAAGCTGACAGCTGCCTTTAGTGTCTGTTGTCAAACTGATTTCACAGTTGTCCGATGACTGAAGTCAAGCAACATGTTGCGTTGTTAAAATGATGAGCTCTAATGAGGAATAACTCTTCTTATCATTCTCTGCTCCACCACACCCCTGACAGAAGCCCTCTTTTTTTCTTTTCCTGTATTTTGTTTGACACAGGAGCCACAGTATATAAAGGTGGATTGATCATTAAAACCATCCACTCATCCCAGCTGTCCCGGTACCTAGGCTGAAAGGAGCCCCCTTTAATTCGGAGCCTGGCTTAATTGGTCGTATCTAAAATGGTTTAAGTAATTAAGATGACAGAGCCGGTCTGTGAGAGGACACTTTCCTCGTGTCCTCTCGGAGAAGTCTGGCACCTCTCTAGGGTCCTCATTATGACTCGGTCCCCACAAGTTACATGTCCTCACAAGTGAGGATTTTGACGGGTATCTCTCCAAGTTGACCTCCCACGCACACATGATAAATTCATCATCTCTACAGAAGAGCGTTTGGGATTAAGTTGGTAGTGGTGGGAGGCAGGAGGTGATTTGACAGCGTTCGCTAATGCCCACGTTAGTTTTGAAATGAGCTAACATTGTATCATGTTTTGTTGCACTGAGTAATGCGCGTGCTGCGTGTTATTGCACCAGAACAAGCATGCTAGTGGGATCCAAAAGAGACCACAATGAAAATCTGGGTTGTTAAATCTAATTTAAACCTCATAATTTACAAAGGGATTAAAAAAAGTAATTCAATTCAGATTAATAAATGGTAATAAAAAAACTACACTATTTCTAAGTAACTAATCAAGTAAATTTGTGAAATTGATCATGTACAGATGGTCGGATATTCTTCCAGGGTGTTCTTTGGATCATTCTGAAATCATGCTGGAGAACATGGTCATCAGGTTTTTAAACAAACTTGTGGAGGCATTCTGGCAAAAAGGGGGTGCACCAACTTGCTCAAAATGGGACATTTTAATCAATTTTCCAATTCAACTTTTCACAAATTGTTATGCTGATTATGTAATTTGTAATGGAGCAAAAATTTACTTAATTAGAAAAATGCAAACAATTTTCACTAGTGTTCTCAGACCACACTGTATTTCATCTGTAAAATTTGATAGACTTAGTGGTGCTTGCAACTCTGCCATGAGCATGCACTTATTGGTGTTATTGTTGCTGTTGTTGTTACTATTATTATGCAAATTATGGTGATCTATTGATTCGCAATTTATTTCACAATTACAATGAGAGAGAAAGATGTTTGAGAGAAAGAGAATCTGTCAGTGTATCTTGTAGAAAAGCTACCCAAGCAGTGTTATTTTAGCAGTAATATTTATATTCTATCATAGTTTTTATAATTTTTTTGAATTAAGTTTTAAATTTAATTTTAGTTTAATTTTTTATAATTTTGTTATGTGATTTTCTGTTTATATTACTATTTAAATTAAATGTATTTTTATAAAAAGTACTTATATTTTATATTTAATATTTAATTTATTTTTTAGAAATGCTTCATCTTAAACTTGTATCAGTTAGTTGCCAAGGCAACATTTCTAATTGTCATTTTAGTTTAGGTATTTCATCTAATATTTATATTATGTATGTATTTTGTTTCAGCATCTAACAAAACTACTTTTAATAGTATTAGTTTTATTTAACAATAATAACCCTGTACCCTG
This sequence comes from Sinocyclocheilus anshuiensis, assembly GCF_001515605.1. NCBI lineage: Eukaryota > Metazoa > Chordata > Actinopteri > Cypriniformes > Cyprinidae > Sinocyclocheilus > Sinocyclocheilus anshuiensis. The sequence continues at coordinate 178,612 of NW_015557117.1, read as the reverse complement.
CCCTATCCATCCAAATAAAATGTTTTGCAATTATTATACATTTTATGTTTGCATATTTTCCTCAGTTGGTCAGGTTCTTAGCATCCCCCAGGCAAATCCTGAAGGCATCCCTGTGAAGGATAACTGTACAAGTAAAAGAGAATTTATACTGAAGTGTCACAGGAAGACGGTTTCACATGATCTGTTTTAACCTCTGTTTCTGTAATAAGAGGGACGAGTAGCGTAGGTCAGGATTCTGTGGTTGAAAGGCTTATGGGGTTGAAAGAAAGCCTTTGTTTGTATGCAGCTATACAGACCAAGTCAGTGACTAGATTTCTAAAATGAAAACTAGGCCGTTTGTACTTCAGCGATCAATAAATCATTGAATTTTCTTATGTTGCCTATAAATTGAAAAGGAGAGTACAGGTTTTGCGTATTTTGACCCTGATAAATGAAGTACTGTGATGAGCTATGGTCATACTACTCAAATGTATATTTAGTCATCAACATAAACTTCAACATGAAAGACTGTATCAGAACAAACACTTGTTCCCCTCAAACTAATGCTTATAGACTTACATCAGTGTGCATTCAAAAGTAACTGCACTGAATTGGTATAAAAATTCAACTCAATGATAATGTTAATCATCTAAATAAGTGCGTAAATCTAATGCCATTAGAAAGGGAAGTAAAGACTACAGATCTAATTACCTTCTGTTCAGTGAGTTTTTTTTTTTTTTTTATCTTAAAAAAAGATGAAATTGGAAGTTTCTGAAGACTATAATATAGGATAGCTTGGATCAATTTATATAGGATAAATACAGTTCCTTGTCACTTTATGTGTTTTGTATATTCCATCCAGCTGTGCTAAGTGCAGACAACGCTACTTAATAAGGTTCATTAGGATTATTGATGGGATTCTCAGTTGAGGACCATTAACAGCAAAAGATTCCCGACCGCACTGCTCTCCACATGTGCGGATGACTAGAACATATATGTCCTCAACATCAGTCAGATACGACCTCTGTCAAATGAAATGAGTGTACAACACTTTGACACTATAGCGACATGAAGTATTACCGCTGACATAGTACTGGAGCAGAATGCTTATCGCAGAGGTCATGTTTAGTCTGACCTCCCATTGTGGCTCATTTACTGGCAGGTGCTAAGACCAGGTAACACACAAATAAATAACGAAACAAGGTGCTGAATTTAAGAGTGCAGGGGTCAGAGCTTAGCACTTCTACTGTGTTCATACAACAGAAAACGCACAATTTCCAATTCAAAATGGGAACGCCGCCTCCAGCGCAGCACTGGGTGCAATGCTAAAGAGGTACGTACTGTACATGCGTAAATGAGTTGTTTAACATCAGCCGAAAGCAAACTGAACTGTGGCATTATTAGGCACAAGCAAACATTTTGGGGCATAAATGTTGTCAGATAATGTCATAACTGATATAATTGAGATTCCCCACGGACTCCATTCTTAAATAATGTAAAAATCCCAGTAGCAACAACGTGCAGCATCTATCAGATCTCAGCTGCAGCTCACAGCATAAGCTGACTCTGTTAATGACCACACTGCAATTATTCTGCCCTTGAAACTTCAAATGCATATTAATTTGACTGAATTACATTTAAGGCTTAAACTTTTCATTTCTCAAGCAGTGTAGCATTGACTCTATATGTTTGTCTTCAATGTCCCATGCTACTGGAAGGTTGCTTTTGTTATGTCAATTAAATATGTTTTTGTGAGTCAGGAGACTTTAGAAATGTGCCTTTCTATCTTTTACATATGCTTGCCACATATTTACAAGATAGAATTCATTCAACCATTACTGAACAGCATGCAACATTGTATTCAGATTGCAGAGCAAATTACTCTTATGAGGTGGTTCTTTTTAGAGAATCAAAAACACAAAGCACAACCAGTGTAGTCCAATTCCTGAACAAATTATTATTTTGAACCTGTTCTTTTTAATAATAATAAAACCTACATTGCAGCCAGTGTTGTCTGACTCACAAATGACTCTTTTGAGAAGGTTCTTTTTAGTGAATCAAAAGCATACAGTGCAACCTGATTTCTAAACAAATGACTCTAAATTGTTTCTTTTTTGGTTAATCAAATACATACATAAAAGTGTGACTTGAATCAGTGTGTTTACTGACTGGTTGTTCATAAGACAATGTAAAGTACACTATGAAAAAAAAGGAAATCATATATGAAAATATATAAAATGTTACCACATTTTTAGTTTTTAGTTTTGTATGGTTGTTTTATATTTAGCTAAGGCCAATTATCAGGTTGGATTTATGTTGCTTCTTGAAGAACTCAAAAGTCACTAAAATATGTTTATAAAATACACATTTTACATTTATTTTTATTAAAATTAACCCATTATTTGGTGATGAAATTTACATTTATTTTTCCAAATATTTATTCCTTACAACTACTAAAAGAATCGTTAATCAAATCATTAAGGTACTGGAACCAAAAGGAAGTTTCAGGAATTCTTAATGATTCCCAACTCTTCTCGTAAGCCGGTTTGATTGGTTGCAGGTTTAAACCAGGATTTTGTTGTGGGCCTTTTGTTGTAGATGCATGCAGCCCCGATAAATGTAGTCATTTCCATTGACATTTACTTAAATGCATTTGCTCCCAGTCAGTCAGATACTGTATTGTACACTCAAAGTGACAGGTCATCATGAGCCAAACCATTTTTATAGATGTACCGTATGTGACACTGACCAAGAATCAGAAAAGTGATCTATGATTATTGCACCTCATGTGTAAAACGCATTATATTTTTGCTCTAGATTTCAACTGGAATTTCACGGTCACAGGGACCTTACCTATATGCAAAGCTGTTCTCTTCGATGGAGTGTACCGCATGCATTTTGTTCCTCCATGAATATTTAATTGGCTAGAGCCAAATTATCCCATGTATAATTTAAAGCAGGCATGTTGTTGTCTACCAATATGGAGTTCCCTGGTAATTATGAAGTCAGCAGTATTTATAAGAGGTATCAATCTTCACCACAGTCAGTGCAGAGACATGTCTAGGATAAAACAAGCATCGCACAGTCATTTGTTTTCAGCTCTCCTTTTTCGAACCACACAAAGGGCAAACCATTGACTACTCCTGCACACCATCAGAAGTGTCAGTAGTATATCTAACTTAAGATTTTGTATGCTTTACCTTTCTTTGGTATATAAATGTGTGGGTTTTGCTTTAAAGCAATAATTCATCCAAAAATGAAAATTTGATAAAAAATTACTCACCCTCAGGCCATCCAAGATGTAGATGAGTCTGTTTCTTTATCGGAAAAGATTTGGAGAAATGGAGCATCGCATCACTTGTTGAATCCTCTGCAATGAATGGGTGCCGTCAGAATGAGTCCAAACAGCTGATAAAAACATCACAATTATCCGCTTGACTCCAGCTGATCAATTATGTCAATCATGTCTTGTGAAGCAAAAAGCTGCATGTTTGTAATAAACAAATTCATCATTAATACGTTTTTTAATTCCAACTATTCCTCTATGCTTAATATTGCTTTCTTCAGTGAAAAAGTCGTTGCATCTGAATCAGGTGAGAAATATGCACAGATCAAGCACCGCTTATAAGCGAAGACAGTCCAAAATGGTGGATTTTGATGTGAGAGGACAACGGGATGGACGTTTTCACTGGAGGAAGTGTTATTATGTATTATGGATTGGTATTTTCTCCAGAAGCGATGTTTTGAAAATGCTTTAATTTGAAAGGACTCTATTATCTGAAAGTTAGGCAGAATGCTACTCCACTATGGAACTCCAACAAGAAGTGTCACAGGAGACAGAAGATCGTTTAACTGTTTATATCTTTTCAGGAGGTGTGGCAATGTACATTATAAGTCCAGCATTACACAGCCATTAGGTGTGGTAACATGTGGTTTGATCTAGAATAAACAAATAAGATAAATTAGAATCTGTCTAGTGTGTACATACAATAAACATAAAGATTCACCTCATTTTACATCATATATACACGTTAATATTGCATAGAAAAATGCAAATGGCATTAAACATTTGCACTTGAATTACATGGCGCATCGCTCACCTCCAGCCACATTACACATGATATGAACTCAAACAACAGATATCGGATATACAGTTGCAACATTAAAGTGTTAATATATCATAATATAACAGGTAAATATAAAGATAAATTAACTTACATTCATGCCACCTGTAGAAGATGGCGGCAGAAACGTAACTGACGGAACTGCTGTCGACATGCAGTACTTGCACAACTACATCATATACACATCAAAAAGGCTACCCTGTACAAATATATAAGGAATTTTACATTAATGATGGATTTATATTTAAAACACGTAGCTTTTCACTTCACAAGACATTAATTGGTGGACTGGAATTGGTGGACTGGAGGCGTGTGGATTACTTATGGATTACTGTGATGGTTTTATCAGCAGTTTGAACTCTCATTCTGACGGCACCCATTCACTGCAGAGGATCCATTGGCGAGCAAGTAATGTAATGATACATTTCCGCATATCTGTTTGGATAAAGAAACAAACTCCTTTATATTTTGGATGACTTGAGGGTGAGTAAATTTTCAGCAAATTTAAATTTTTGGGTGGAATATTCCTTTAAAGCAATGGATTACATTTGTTTTTCAAGCACACTGGTTTTGCCTATAAATGTGAAGTTTTGAAAATTAAAATGATTTTGATTTTTCATAGATGCCTGAAATGTGCAGATGCTCCTTGCCAGAAAAGCTGCCCCACCAATTTGGATATCAAGTCTTTCATCACCAGCATTTCCAACAAGGTAGCACCTATTGCAATGTTTGAACTCACTCGCTCAGAAGCTACACCAAACACAATTTATTGATGTTGGATTAAGTGATAATCTCATAATCCTTTGTGTATTATATGTCTCAGTTAGTTAAACACAAGCATTTACACATGGCTTTATTTGGCCAGGTAAAATCTCCAAGTCACTGCTTGAGTCCATGTTTATAGTTGACTCTATTGTGTGTCTTCTAGAACTACTACGGTGCTGCCAAGGCAATCCTGTCTGATAACCCTCTGGGTTTGACCTGTGGCATGGTGTGTCCCACCTCTGATCTGTGTGTGGGGGGCTGCAACCTCTATGCCTCTGAGGAAGGTCCCATCAATATTGGTGGGCTGCAGCAGTTTGCTACTGAGGTAAGGTGCTCTTCAAATGCAATGGCTAAAATTGCAGATTTTTTCACCTTAAATCAAAGGTCTGGTATGGCGATCATTCAACTGAACTCGAAGCTGAAAAGTAATGTAAAATATATATTGTATGTTTGAATTCCAAGTCTCATTTTTAGACTTCAGTGGTAATTTAATGTAATGATTCCTTCAGCGGTCTACTTATGGTGCTCTCCTCTGTCTTGTACGTTCAGTTCCTCACTCACATCCCGATAACAATCACCAGGATCTTTTTAGTTCCTCTGAAAAAAGTCAGTGGAAAAGTCTTTTTCTCTGATGGAATGGGCTTTTTTTCAAAGGTGTACATCAAGAACAAGCTCAGGGTGGTAGAGGAAAAGTACGGTGACGCATTGCTGCCTCACACATATTATTTTTTCCACTCAATTATGTCGTAATAACGAGATGTTTTCTCGTTAAAACGACATCTTTTCTCGTAATAACGACAT
>NW_015557117.1:169033-172547 GCF_001515605.1 Sinocyclocheilus anshuiensis | reverse complement strand
GTTTTAACGAGAAAAGATGTCGTTTTAACGAGAAAATATGTCGTTATTATGAGAAAAGATGTCGTTTTAACGAGAAAATATGTCGTTATTATGAGAAAAGATGTCGTTTTAACGAGAAAAGATGTCGTTATAACGAGAAAAGATGTCGTTAAAACGACATAACTGAGTGGAAAAAAAATATGTGTGCGGCAGCAATGCGTCACCGTAGAAAAGTTAGCTTTTGCTCTCTTGTTTTTTTTTCTTTAGTTCTCAATCTTTTTGAGGAAAAGTAGAGAACAAGGACATTAGAATTGTTTTTTTTTCCCATGTTGCTAAACTAGTAGCCTACTATTTTGCACTGCCCTATTTTAGCTTATATTGGCTTATTTGTTGGTAAATATTTGTTGTTTATGGTCATCTGGCTATGATTGACTTAACTGTGTAATTATAAACACTTATTTATAACATTCAATTAGGCAAATACTGTATTGAAGTATAACCTTATTTATACACTACCATTCAAAAGTTTGGGATCAGTAAGATTTTTGTTAAAGGGGACATCGGATGCCCATTTTTTTCACTAGTTGGTATGATTCTTTAGGGGCTTCATGAAATGTCTGCAACATACTTTGGTTAAAATTCCTCAATGGTCATGTAAAACACCCTTTTTACATTTTTACAGCTCTGTTCACAGCGACCCATTTTGGTGCATGTCTCTTTAAATGATAACGAGCTACTGCTCACCCTGCTCCTCTCTTCCAATTTTTGTGTATTCGGTGGTCTGTTACTATTAAATACAAAACTAATCAACTGCGTCCTCAGTGGCTCTGATGTCGGGAGAAAATGAAGACTCTTATGTCCACTTTTACATCCAACTACAAAAAACCTTGTCAGAAAATAGGCTGGATTCAGATGCAGGTACAACAGAGGCTTTATTGAACAGAATAATCAGGGGAGAGTGCACTTCAGCAGACAGTTCGTGAGAGTGAAGAATCTCCTACCACCCAGGTGGGTGGGTGACACTGGCTGGCAGAAGCCATGGCAGTGGAGACGAGGTCGGCTAGGCAGGTCGTTAATCCGAGCGAGAGACAGAATGATCCGCTGGAGAGTCCGCAGAGACCCAGAGGGCGGATGCCGGGAGGGGTCCACGGGTACCTGAGCGCACAGAGAGGTGCAGGGAAACTACTTGCAGCTACGAGCACTGGAGCCTGAGCAAGACAAGACAGGGCTATAAACAATCATGACACTGGCAGTCAGAACAATGGTATGAACCACAACTGTCTGACACAAGACAGCAAAACATGGGGAGCTATAAGGAGAAGATAACGAGATAAACAAGAACCCGGTGTGAGAGAAGATGAGCTAATGAGCAGGGAAACAAAAAGGGCGGAGACACAACCACGCGGAAAACGAGCATGCGGCGAGCTGTCAAAACAAAGCCACGCACACAACACAACACAACAACACACGAACAGAAGAGACAGCAATGATACAGGTGATCAGACACGAGACCCGACACACCTGCATTGCTTATGAGACATTGATATCGCTACAGCTGCTCGAGCATGGAGAAAATGGCGAACAGCATACAACTGGCTGATTATGGAAATATGCTAATACGGGACAGTCCTTCAGCGGTCATGGGTGGGACCTGAGCAGTATGGTGTCATAATGCTTAGAAAATCAAAACAGCTTGATAATTTAGACTTTTTAGATTTTTTGGGGATTAAAAAAAAGGAGTGAATGGATTTTTATCATTGTAGGGTGGTTGTGTCCATACACTGCTAAGACACATTTATGTGCAAACACCATGTAAAAGTGAATTTAGCATCCAATGCCCCCTTTAATGTTTCTGAAAGAAGTCTCCTATGCTCACCAAGAATGCATTTATTTGATTAAAAATACTGTAAAAACAGTAATATTGTGAAATACTATAAAAAAAAAATTAAGTTTGTAAATGTAAATGTTATTATATATTTTTTTAAATGTGAGTTCTTTCTGGGAAGTTTCTCCAGTCTTCAGTGTCACTTGATCCTTCATAAATCTTTCTGTGCTGAATTTATGCTCAATAAACATTTTTCTGTCAGGAAATAGGCTGGATTCAGGTGCGGGTACAACAGAGGCTTTATTGAACAGAGATTGGTCACAACAGGCAATGAGCGCCTCCGCGGACAGTTCGTGTGGACGTGGAATCCCCTACCACACAGATGGGTGGATAGCAGCGGCTGGAACAAGCCGCAACTGCGGCAGTGGAGACGAAGCCGGCAGGGCAGCTCGCTAATCCGAGCGAGAGGCTGAGCAACCCAACAACGAGACCGCAGAGTCCCAGGGTAGGTGGATGCCGAAGGGAGCCCACAGGTTTCTGAACGCACAGAGAGGTGCAGGAAAATATAAAGGCAGCTACGAGCACTGGAGCCTGAACGAGACAAGACAGGACTGGTAAGCAATACTAACTATGACAGTCAGAGCAAGGGAATAATCACAACAATCTGACAAAAGACAGAGAAACACGAGGAGCTATAAGGGGAAGCTAATGAGATAACAAGAACCTGGTGTGAAACAAGAATCTAGCGAGCAGAGAAACAAGGGGGGCGGGGAAACAATCATGCGGACAATGCGCACGGGGCGAGCTGTCAAAACAAGCCACACACACAACAACACAACACCCAAACACAGAGACAGCAAAGAACAGGTGATCAGACCCGAGACCCGACAAGATGTCTGCATAGCCTTTTATATAAATATACGGCCTTTAATAGATGGTGAAACAAGACACAATTTTTAATAGTTTCAAATAGTTTTTACTATAGTTTTTATTAGTTTTATTTTTAAAGTCATAGTTAAATAAAAGTACTTAGATATTGCTTTTTTTACTTATTTACATATGTAACTTGGAAGTAATCCTAAAGTAATCAGATTACATTACTTTTATATTGTGGTACTTGGATTACATCACTAAATACTTTTTTAATGAAGTAATTTGTAACTGTAACAGAATACATTTTAAAAGTAACCCTCCCAACCCTGGCGGTCACACAGTGTGAGGAGGGAAGGGCCTCCTCAAACCTTAGCGTGCCGATTGTTACTGAGCTTTGTCAGTAGGAGCGTGTTACAAGAGCAACTTGAGTTTTTTAATGGCAGTTTGAATGAGTCCTGTATTTACATGTTCATTGAAAAAGACTTTTCAAGGCTACATTTTAAGTCAATATCTGCATGGACTACCATGCAACACTTTTGATCTTAGATTGAGGTTAATCGTCAAAGAAAAACTGACTAGTTAGGTGGTTTATGGCCTAATTTGACATAATATTGAGTGCGTTTCATTAGGGATGGGCAATATGGGCTTAAAAATATATCACGATATTTCTGGTATTTATTACGATAACGATATCAATGGCGATAATTCAGGGAATCCTGTTTCTTTAGAGAAAAGTATTATCTTTCCTATTTTTACCCAAAATAGGGTGTTGTGATCATTAATGAGTACACACGTAATATAAAGACTGTTTAATTCATACTGGAAGCAGGAGGGAGC
>NW_015557117.1:153050-167559 GCF_001515605.1 Sinocyclocheilus anshuiensis | reverse complement strand
AGGGTGGCTTTGGCCGCAAGCTCCCCTTCTGGAGCCCCGAAACAGGCGCGAGAGAGCGTCGGGCTTGACGTTTTTGGACCCTGGCCGCTACGAGAGGGTGAAGTTGAATCGGCCAAAGAAAAGCGCCCAGTGGGCCTGACGCGAGCTCAGCCTCTTGGCCGAACGGATATATTTGAGATTCTTGTGATCCGTCCAGACCGAGAAGGGCTGTGCCAACCCCTCCAACCAGTGACGCCACTCACCCAAGGCCAATTTCACCGCCAACAGTTCTCTAATGCCGATGTCGTAGTTATGTTCTGCAGGGGAGCATTGGTCAGACCAAACGGAAGAACCAGATGCTCGTAGTGTCCCGAGGGGGTGTTGAATGCCGTCTTCCACTCATCCCCCTCCTGAATGCGCACCAGATGGTATGCGTTGCGGAGGTCTAATTTGGTGAAGACCCGAGCTCCCTGCAACAACTCAAAAACAGAAGACATTAGAGGTAGGGAGTACCTGTTCTTTACTGTAATGTCATTCAAACCTCTAATCAATACAAGGGCGTAGGGAGCCATTTTTCTTCTGAATGAAGAAAAACCCTGCCCCAGCGGGAGAGGAGGAATGGCGGATGAGCCCAGCCTGTAGTGACTCACGTATATACCTGTCCATGGCCTCTCTTTCAGGACCGGAAAGGGAATATAAACGACCCTTAGGCGGAGAAGTGCCCGGGAGAAGGTCTATGGCACAGTCGTAGGGATGATGCGGAGGTAGAGAGGTGGCCCGGGACTTACTGAAAACCGCACGAAGATCACAGTACTCCGCCGGGATGCCGGTCAAGTCAGCGGGATCCACCTGCGAAACACAAGACACAGAGAAAGCAGGAAAAGCAGCACCTAAACATGACACATGACAAGACTGACTCCAGGCTAAAATAGAATTATTGACCCATTCAATATGTGGGAGGTGTTTCAGCAACCAAGGATGTCCTAAAATTAATGGGGCCTTAGGGGTGTGGGTTGTGTTTCAACAACCAAGGATGTCCTAAAATTAACGGGGCCTTAGGGGAGTCAATGATTAACAGTTCGATCTGCTCACAGTGGTTACCAGAGAGGGAAAGGCTTACACAAGGGGTGACGTGAGTGATGGTAGTGAGGGGATTGCCCGATAATGACCACGCCGTAATGGGCTTAACCAGGGGAATGGTCGGAATGTTCCACTTGTGAGCCGAGGCCGAATCCAGGAAATTCCCCTCAGCCCCCGTATCCAGAAGGGCGTGGCTAGTGTGTGAACCTCCCTGGAAGGAGAGTCGAAAGGGCAGCAGAGTGCGCATTGCTGGAGAGTTTGAACAGGGAAAGGTGCCCACCAGGACTCTCCGCTTCACTGGTGGGCCTTGACTTTTAACGGGCACTGAAGGACGAAGTGGCCAGCCTTGCCGCAGTACAGGCACAATCCTTGAGCTAAACGCTCCTGTTTCTGCTGCGGCGTAAGCCGGAGACGACCCAGTTGCATGGGCTCAACATCAGCTGACTGTGGACTCGCCGCATCGGATGAAGCGGACTCCAGGTGGCGCCACGGAGTAGTGGATTGACGGCGTTGCCGGCGGCGGTTGAAACAGCCCTCCACACGGAGCGTGAGATTAATCAAATTGTCCAGCTCTCGAGGAAGATCCACAGTCGCTAATTCGTCAGCGATGACGTCATCCAGTCCCTCGAGAAATCGTGCGCATAGCGCGCCCTCATTCCAGCCGCAAGCCGCCGCTAAAGTCTGAAACTGTATGGCATAGTCGGTGACTGAGCATCTGCCGCAAGCCGCAGCTAGAGTCTGAAACTGTATGGCATAGTCGGTGACCGAGCCTCTCCTCTGAGACAACCGAGACAGCTGAGCCGCCACCTCATCTTCCTGGGCCGACCGGTCGAACAGCTGAGCCATCTCCTGGCGAAAATCCGCAAAAGTAGCACAGCAGGGAGCCCGCGATCTCCATACGGCAATTCCCCATTCGCGGGCGCGACCAGAGTGAGGACGTATGCAACCTTAGCCTCCTCTGTGGCGTAAAGTCGAGGCTGCAGTGAAAACACCAGCGAACACTGGGAGAGAAAGGCTTGGCAGGCATTAGGATCGCCAGCATAAACTGGTGGATTGTTGGCATGAGGTTCGGGGTCCAAAGGAATACCAGCGCGGAGGACGGGATCCCGGTTAGCCGCCTCCCGCTGAAGATCATCGATGCGCGTGAGGAGCTCAGCGACTCGGGCATTTAGCGCGCCCACCTCTTGCGCTGTGGTGTTGAGCTGGGTGGCGTGCTGCCCCAGCAAAACTCCCTGTTGCACAAGAGCAGAACGAAGCGGATCCGATCCCGCTGAATCCATCGTGGTCAGATTGTTCTGTCAAGAAATAGGCTGGATTCAGGTGCTGGTACAACAGAGGCTTTATTGAACAGAGAATGGTCACAGCGGGCAATGAGCGCCTCCGCGGACAGTTCGTGTGGACGTGGAATCCCCTACCACACAGATGGGTGGAAAGCAGCTGCTGGAACAAGCCGCAACTGCGGCAGTGGAGACGAAGCCGGCAGGGCCGCTCGCTAATCTGAGCGAGAGGCTGAGCCAGGGCAGCTCGCTAATCCGAGCGAGAGGCTGAGCAACCCAACAACGAGACCGCAGAGTCCCAGGGTAGGTGGATGCCGAAGGGAGCCCATGGGTTTCTGAAAGCACAGAGCGGTGCAGGAAAATATACAGGCAGCTACGAGCACTGGAGCCTGAACGAGACAAGACAGGACTGGTAAGCAATACTAACTATGACATTCAGAGCAAGGGAATAATCACAACAATCTGACAAAAGACAGAGAAACACGAGGAGCTATAAGGGGAAGCTAATGAGATAACAAGAACCTGGTGTGAAACAAGAATCTAGCTAGCAGAGAAAAAAGGAGGGCGGGGAAACAATCATGCTGACAATGCGCACGTAGCGAGCTGTCAAAACAAGCCACGCACACAACAACAACACAACACCCAAACACAGAGACAGCAAAGAACAGGTGATCAGACCCGAGACCCGACATTTTTCTATTATCAATGTATTAATTTCTTTAAGAAAGTACAATCTTACTGACCCCAAACTTAACTGAACTGTAGTATATACTGGTGTATATATTATTTATACGTTTTGGAATAGTTTATTATTTTAGTAGGGAAATATGACTAACCGGAATAATGCATAAGCTAGTCACACTTTTCTTGTTAAAAATACAATATTTCTAACTATACTTTATATTTTGTGTACTAAAAATGTCTATATAATCACATGGTTATCGCTGGCATTTTTTCCACAGATGATGTATGGCAGCCTTTCTGTAGGATGACCCAGCTTTACAATAGCCTGCTCTCCTTTATTTCTGAACCTGGCGTTTCCATCTGTCAAATGTCTAGCTGTCCCGTCTTCACCCCGTCTTATCTTCTCTTCACCTGACCTAAGCGAATCTCTCCATTTTCACATCCCCCTCTTTGAAAAAAAAAATCATCCTGAGAGGTGCAGAGAGTCCTGCAAGAGAGGGCCAGCTTTACCATCCCATCAGCTGCTTCGCCCCGTCATCTCTCACCGCAGAGATGACAGCTCCTCTCTTCTCAAATGAGAAGGCCAGGGTTGTTTATCAGCCTGTTGATTAGATAAGCCCTAGACAGGGCCATCAGTGGCCGCTCGCCTCCCCTCCTCTCTTCAGTATGAGCTCGCCGACATACACAGACCAGTGCCTGCATTAGTGTAAAGCAGGAACTGTACAGTACATCACATACAGTAAATCACATTATATGCCCAGGGCGGCTTCTGGTAAACAGTTACTTGAGATGAGATGATGCAAACGGGGCCTGAAAGGCTTTCTGGAGCTAAATAAGACAGGAAAGAGAACAAGGCAATCATGGTGTAATGTTGTTTCGGTAGGCCTGAGCGGATCTGCGCCTTTACTGTAAAAAGCTCCAGGAAGGTCAGCTTTGAACTGTAATTTGCACACTGATAAATATTCCAGAGGTTGCAGTGCCGGGGAAATAGGATTTATGGAAATGTGTATTTTATGGAGCCAGAATAAAGGTGAAGTTTGTTTGAGGAGTTTCCTGTGCTTTTTTCAGGTGTTTAGTAAGATGGGCATCCCTCAGATCAGGAATCCAGAGCTTCCCCCTGCACACGAAATGCCGGAGAGCTTCCACACAAGGATCGCTCTCATTGGTTGCGGCCCTGCCAGCATCAGCTGTGCCTCCTTCCTGGCTCGGCTAGGCTATGACAACATCACCATCTTCGAGAAACAGAAATACATCGGTGGCCTCAGGTAGAGTAAATGTTTCTGAATGTCTTTCTACTAAACTAACATTTATGAAGCAGTGATCCTCTTAACCTCAGCCTGAAAAGACCATGCTTGTCTTGGATAACTAGTGTGTTATTAGTATTAGGATAGTATTTATGTTAATAATAGTATATTAAGGAAAGACAAAGTGATTATAAATACAACACAGATGTAATTAAATGTGATTTTGTACATTTATTTATTTGTTATTATTAATATTCATGCCATTTTATTATTAATGTTATTTCTAAATATTAGGTATTTACAATACCCTTCAAAGTTTGGGGTAAGAATCTTTTTAAATTAATAGTTAATACATTTATATAATGCAATGATGCATTAAAACATTTTTACGTTACATTTTACACTTGTTTACATTGTTATTTTTTATTTAAAATAAATGCTGGTTTTTAGCTTTTTGTTCATCAAAGAATCCTGAAAAAAATGTATCATAGTTTTTACAAAAATATTAAGCAGTACAACAATGTTTTCAACACTGATAATAATCAAACCAATGTTAATAATAATCAAACCAAATCAACATAACTGGATTGATTTCTGAAAGATCACGTGACACTGAAGACTGGAGTAATGATGCTGACAATTCAGCTTTGTCATCACAGGAAGAAATTACATTTTTTAATATTAAGACATAAAACATTATTTTAAATTGTAATAACAGTTCACAGTATTACTGTTTTACTGTATTCTTGATTAAATAAATGCAGCCTTGGTGAGCATAATAGTCTTCTTTTAAAGTGTATATCAGACTACTGCTCATTTATTTATTTATTTGGTTTTGTGTTGGTAATATTAGTTCATCTGTTATATGTGCCTGATGGAACTTTAATGAGTGGAACATGTGCTTGAGTACAGAGGGATCACATGTGCAATTTGAACAGCTTAGGGCATCCTGATCGTGACTAATCAATATAATGCTACAAATAAGCAATCACAAATATTAAAAGTTGTGTTTACGTGTCTCCCTGTCTTTCTTTGCAGCACTGCTGAAATTCCTCAGTTCCGTTTGCCCTATGAGGTTGTGCAGTTTGAGGTTGATCTGATGAAGGATCTTGGCGTAAAGGTACCAGTGAAAGAGAGATGGGGCAGATGTCACATCCTTCCAACCCATCAACAGCCAAATGTCACTGACATTAATAACCATGCACAGAAAAAAGCAAGCTAACAAAACACAATTAAAAGCCACATTAGTGAGGCAAGTGGCAAAGACATCCATCTGTCCATTGCCTAAGAGCTTGTGATGGTGAGAAATGGCAATCGATAGTCCTCATCCATATCACCTGACCATGATTAATTTGATTTTAGTCTTGAGAGAGCTGGAGAGAGAGAAGGGGTGAGAGAAAGGGTTTCTCATGGAGGTTGGTTAAGGTTAGGTAAGGGGGACACTAAGTCCCATGAGCTGACCTTTACATCAACACTTTATTAATTTTCAGCAAAGAAATTCCATTTACAATTATTTTAATTGAGAAAATTAATGCTGATGAGGATTCCACCATATTCTGTGAACAAAAACACTTAATCTTACTCAGATAAATAGTTTTTTTTTCTTAAAAAAAAAAAAAAATCTAAGTTATCTTGTTCCTAAACAAACTTAGAAATTAGAATTACATACAAGTTCACAAAAGTCATTGTTGCAATCGAGCACTGAAATGTACTAATATTACCAATAATTGCATAGGCTGAACAATATGCTAAATTATTGTGTGTTTGATTTAGTGATGCATGTCAAATCATTACCATATCATTTGCTTTTTAATTTAAGATATAAGTTGATATTAGATATACACTACTGCTCAAAAGTTTGGGTATTGATCAAAAGTAACTGTAAAGAAATTTCTAATGATAAAAAATATTTCTGTTTCAAATAAAATGTTCTGTTGGTCTTTCTATCAATGAATCGGGAAAAAAATGTTGCACAGTTATTTATATATATATAGGATATTATGTAGGATAACTGTTTTTATTGTTATAAAGCACCAAATTACTGTAGAATGATTTCTGAAGAATCATGTGTCAATGAAGACTGGAGTAATGCCATCAGAGGAATAAATTACATTTCAAAATATATTTAAATAGAAAACATCTTGGTTACGTATGTAACCCTCATTCCCTGAAGGATGGAATGGAGCTGTTATGTTGACACTGATGTTAGGGGTCTCACTTGGGAGCCCCAGTCACCTCTGAGCATTACAAGAGCATTACAACAGCCAATGAAAATTGGCAAGTGGAATTTGCATGCCAAGCCACTCGTATACGAGTATACGTATAAGATGGCGGCGTGCATCCACTTATTCAGGTTTGTGGTGAGGAACCGAGAAGCATCCTGGCATTCAGCACAGTTCATGGTTGTGGCATGAGGGACGTCTCCATTCCCTCCTTCAGGGAACGAGGGTTACATATGTAGCCAAGACGTTCCCTATCAGTCAGTCACATTCTACGTTACGTCGACACTGACGTTAGGGGTCCCTATTGAAGGTGCAGGTGGTGACAAGCAAGTGTGTCAGTACAGATGCTCCTCAATCCATAACCTACCCAATTACCTATAAGCCAGATCATCTATCAAATAATACGGGCTTATCAGGGAGGACGAATAAGTCTAGTCTAGTAAGTCCAAGTCTCCGCTAAGTCGAATGCCACAGGGTGCTGGAGGAATCGACCAGGATTCACCAGATGGTGAACTTACTGGAAGAAGATAACCGCACGTATCCTAAACATTTCGAGAAAACGGACTTTATCGGCGTCCCGCATCTCAGCCAGGTTCAGCCAGAGATGGTGCTCCTGAACTACCTAATGGGCAAAGTCAGTCACCATGCACAGCTCCTGCATCAACCCCTGGTCAGAACTACCCTCGTGCAGCTTTTTGAGCACTTTGGCCTGGTGTACTTGCAGGATAGCCATGGCGTGCAGGGCGGAGGCAGCCTGGCCCGCAGCACTGTAATCCTTGGCATCCAGGGCTGACGACAGCTTACAAGCTTTGGACGGGAGGCTCGGAATTTTCTCCAGGTGGTGGCATTTTGCGGGCACAGGTGCACCGCAACCGCACGCTCAACTTAGGTAACATCGATGTACCCCTTGGCCGCCCCAGCATCGAGGGTAGTGAGGAGGCAAGAGCTCAAACGTGATCGGGCAGTGTAGGGGTCCTTACACTTTTGGTAAGCGCTTCATGAACCTTCTGGAAGAAAGGCACTGGGGCGGAGCATGGCTCCCAGATACCAATCGTCCAGCCGTGAGTGGGTGGATCGGGGGATGGGGGATGGAGGCGAGTTCACCTCCAGCCCGATACTCTTGGATCCCAAAGGACCATGGCTGTCAACTCTGCTTCCGACTCCAACTGTGCAGCCGCCGAAACTGGGGGCTGCTCACCAGAGTCTTCTACGTCAGAAGACAATAACCCCTCCTCTGATGCCGTGATAGACATCTTATCCTCCTCAGGAGCCCCAAATGAGACACTGGGACGAACCGGCACCATCATCTGAGAGCTTGAAGGCACTACACTGAAAGTAGAAGGACTTCCGTGGGGGCTGGCCTGGCGGAACATTCCTGACCATATTCCTCAGATCTCTCTTGTTCCTAACCAACATGGCCCCGTGATTTTTACCAGAGGAACCACACTGGGTAGAGCTTGAGGGAAGCCTCATAATGAAAGAGAGCCATGACCTCAGTGTAGCCATGGAAATGCGCTCGCAGTGCGGGCATAAACCATCCACGAAAGCCGTCTCAGCATGCTTACGGCCCAGGCACACGAGACAGCGATTGTGTTCGTCATCAGAGGTAAGGAACATACCGCACCCAGAAGCACACGATCGGAAAGACATCTCGAAAGTTACTCTTGACCGTGCAAGCTGCAGGAAATTGCTCTTTTAAGCTGGAGCACCCAGAGGTGGAACACATCACTTATCTGTGCTGAATAGGGTGAACACACTGCTGAATGTGCTGTCTTAATGCAGCCGAGAACCTCCGGCAGACTGTCAAGTGTTTCTTGAATTTCTCTTGATAGAAGAAAGCGTGCTCAAGCGCGATCGGCTCCGAAGCAAAAATCTGAATGAGTGGGTGCACGCCACCATCTTATATACCCGTATGTACGGGGAGTGGCTTGGCATGCAAATTCCACTCGCCAATTTTAATTGGCTGTTTCTTGTAATGCTCAGAGGTGATTGGGACCCCTAACGTCAGTGTCGACATAACGTCGAACGTGACTGACTGATAGGGAACAATAATTAAAAAGTTTATATTTCACAGTATTACTGTTTATACAGCATTATTGATCAAATTAATATGGCCTTGGTGAGCATAAAAAACTACTTTCAAAAACATTTTTAAAAAATCATATCGACTCCAAACTTTTGAACAGTAGTTTATATCGGCCGTTGTTGGGTATATAATTGTGATGCTAATTTCCTCTGTTTTTACAATCATTAAAACACAAATAATTTAATAACACTGTTAAATGTAATCTTTAACAAATCTCAAAATGAATATCAATTTGTCATACTGTACATTATAATGTTGTGATGCAGAAATAGGTCCAAATTTGAGTATCGGTCCATTCCTTTTCCTTTTCCTTTACCTTTACCTTTTTTGATTAATGTCATGTAAGCAGACCATGTTGGCATCTGTCTAATTTAACTGGCTTCTACTAGGTGACAGATGAATTGTTGCAAAATATTGTACAATCTGATTGGAAGCACAGCTTTTAACAACAAAATATATGGGAAGCATTTCGTCCAGTTTGATAAGCATGTGTATTTTGCTTTCATAACTATCGATGATTATATGATTAGCAGTGCTTCATTATTTGCTGTATTTGTTCTCTTTATTATTTTATTTATTTTTCCCTGAAGCCCGCGACCCTTTAAGAATAGATCTGTGACCCACCGCTTGTGAACCACTGGTCTATTTGTCATTTGTACCCCAAAACATAGCGGCACAGTGACCATAGAATCACTCTGTTTGCACTAATGTATCATAACTATACTCGTCTATATACGAAGGTTGCAGGATGATTGATGCAATTATGTCCTGGAATTCACAGCAGCGTAGAATAATTGACGCTAACATCCTCTTTATGTGAATAATACAGACAGATGGAGGCAGCTGAGACAGATGCAGTGTGGATGTTTTTTTATTTTTATTTCGGCAGGTTGTTCTTGAGAAGGGACTGGGGCAGAACGGGATGACTCTGACCTCGCTGAAGGAGGAGGGCTTCCAAGTGGTCTTTGTTGGCATTGGTCAGTCCCTCTCTAGAGTTCCTTTTGCCTCTTTTGTGTCTGCTCACCTGTACACGTGATTGTTTTTCTTTATTCTAACAAAACTATGCATCTGTTTGTCATGTGCTTGCTGACACCCTGTGTTGATAAACTAATTAGTCTCTGCATTAAAAAAGCTGTGTTCTCCTCCATTGGAGGTCACTCAGTGAAGTAAAAACTCTTTTTTTTACTCTCAAGGGAAACACATAACCCCTGTCCTTATTTCCCTTGATATCTGACTGGACTGTCTGTGTTATGCTCCCTGTTTTATTGTCTCTTTTTTCTGTCTTCTTGTATGTCTTGTGTCCTGTCTTGCTCTCCATCTCTCCATCTATTTTGTGTCCTTCACTCTGTATTTCCTTTTGAACACACACACACACACACACGCACGCACGCACGCACGCACGCACACACACACACACACACACACACACACACACACATCTGCCCTCTTTGTTAAATGGCACATTCATTATTCCATCCAGACTTGATGTCCATATTTAACCTTAAAGAGATAACCAAAATATTAGAAAAGTGCTTCAGAGTTACCAATAAATGAGCATTCTGTTATTTTCTCACCTGCATGTTGTCACAAAAATGTTTTTGACTTTTTCATCAATTGAACACAAAAGGAGAATTTTCGAAATGAAATGGAAATTCACCTTATCTGTTTACTTAATGCATAATATCACTGTGAATGATTCATCCATTCATCTTTTATATATTTATTAATTTTTTTAAAATGTTTTTCCCACCCCTTTTTATGGTCATCTTTAGAAAAGAAAAGAAAAAGAAAAGATCTTCCGTTACGTTGAGACATTAAGAATGTCCTAGTCACTAATATGATGAAAAAAACTAAACATAAAGCATAAAGGTATCATAACAGGTCTTCATAATATGACTCCATTTGAAGCTGCATTTGTGTGAGGAATAGACCATAGACTTAGATCATCCCTAGCTCTCTAAAGTTCTTGAGAGAAGTAGCGAAGTCTGATTCATAAGGAATTGCCCGAGTCAGATCTTTTCAATGAATCAGTTGATCCAGTTCACAAGCTACAAAGTCGCAGAGTGTGCAGTTCACCAAAGAGGAAGAACATCAGTGAATAATGACTTGAATTTCAGTCAGAATTTCATCTCAGAGATCTATTGTATAACTTCAGAAGGCTTAGAATATAGTGCATGAGTTGTGTGGACCACTCTTATGGTGCTTTTTATGGTCGTTTTTGAAGTTTGAAAACTCCAGTCTCCATTCATTCTAATTCGAAAAAGATCGACCAGTATATTATTCAAAAATATCTCCTCCTGTGCTTCACATAAGAAAACAAGTCATATAGGTTTAATATAGATAAGAGGAGGATGATGAGTAAATGATGACAGAATTGTAACTTTTTCAACTAATTCTTTAATGCTTGGCACCCTTTGGCATTTGTGGTTTCTTTGCGCAGAAAGAAATATGTCCGTTGAGTAATTTTGCCTTCTATTTTTATTAAAGTAAGGAAATATTGTGTGCATTGGTGTATTGATTTGATTTGAGAAATTCAAACATTCCTCGAGGGTGACTGCTTACTCTGTGCTTCTTTCTTCTCCTTATAATTAAAAAGAATACATATAATTTATTATGTTTGAATAACACTACTTTTTGGTAGCTAAGCTTCATTGATATTGAGATGGGTGAGTCTCAGAACTGCTCTGGTATTTCTTTTTCTCATAAAGCAATGGCAATAAGCTGGGAATCATAAAGGAAATGATTACATTTGTGCCTCTGTGATATTTTTTCACCACTTCTCTCATGTTGTCTCTAATGTCAGCCTCTACAGTGATTGACATGCAAATGTGTACCTTTGCTTTTGAGAGGGAGAAATGGTTGAAAAACACAGATAAGTATGTTTCTTTTTGGCCTGTAAAAATAAATGGCGTGTTCCACGCACATCCTTTTTTGTAATTTTATCATGTGATTGCCATGTTGTACGCTCTCCGTCTCAGTAAGGGCTATCATCAAAATATACTGTACATTTTTGGACCGTTTCCTTGAAAGTTTTCAGTGTACACCCACCACAAAATCGTTCACAATGGAGGCAATTAAGCCCAGAATGCTTTAAGGTTAGCGGCTGACATGTGGGTTTATCTGAAGCATTGAAAAAGATGAATGCATCTTCTAAACTACACCATATGGGTAGGCAGATTGGTCTAGATGCTCAGTTCTAATGAATATGACTCTGAGGAGGTCTTACTGAGGTCAGTGTGTACAGTGGGTACGGAAAGTATTCAGCCCCCCGTTTTTCTTTTTTAATAAATCTGCAAAAATGTCAACAATTCTGTGTTTTTCTGTCAATATGGGGTGCTGTGTGTACATTAATGAGGAAAAAAAATTAACTTAAATGATTTTAGCAAATGGCTGCAATATGACAAAGAGTGAAAAATTGAAGGGGGTCTGAATACTTTCCGTACCCACTGTATATCATAAATGTCACATTAGTTGAGTTTCCTACAAAAGCTTATGAAATGCAAGGAGTTGCCTAATAAATATAATATTTTCTTAGATTAAAAAACAATTCTCAGTGTCACTTTATATTAAAAATGTAAAAAACAAACAAACAAAAAAACTAACTTTAACATTACTACATTATGTAATGCTTAACAAATCATAGTTTGACAGCTAGAAATAAGTGAAGGATAAAACTCTTTAAAAAAAAAAAAAAAAAAACTTTTTTGTGTCGTTTTACTGCATATGGCATTTAAGCTGTTAAAGAAAGCGGTCCAAGAACTACTTTTCAGCTAAAGTTGAACAGCAGATGGTATATTGGATATCAATATGTTGTGCTTTACATTTATAGCAGAACTCCAAAAAACTGAGCTGGTTACTTTTTATTGTAGTATATTACTTCTTGGTGTTGCTGTTAGTCACACAAACTTCGATTTATGTCCTCGCTGTGGTGCTGATCCAGGAACAGTACAAGCCAAAATCCATCTTAATCATTATTTAAAAACTCCCCCACCCCACACTCCCACCTCATTGGTCATGCTGTAAATGATTAGCCTAGAAGATCACAACAGAACACAGAGCAGAAAACAAAGTGTTTCCTTATTACTCAAGTATAAAATCTGGAAACAAATGTGTAATACGATCCTACAAAATCCTAATGCATGTAACACTCGCTTTAGCTTCAGGGAAAAACAAGACAAAAACAGCTTACCATATAGAGAGTTTCAGAATGCACATTCAGGGTTCTGAGACCCTACTTTTGTTTTAAAATGGTCAAAATCCTAACTATTTATTTCCTGATTACAATTTTATTTTGAGTCCCAGCATTATCCAGTTTAAATCTGGAAATAAACAAAGTTTATTTCAATCATGCACAAATCATGCTGGAGAACATTCAAGTAATTTTTCACTTAGAATTTAGAAGTCATACTAAATTTGAGTTATTTTTTTAATAGATAGAAAAGGAACTTACAAAACACCTTCAGGGTTCCTCGTAAGATTTCATTTCTAAAACCATGTCTACTTCTGAACTTACCTTTCCTGTAAAACCATTACCAGTCTGTGAATCACAGTATTTCTCTTCAACTCTTGCAGTTGCTCAATGCATTATAGGCATACAGGAAAAGACTAGTATTTAATTTGTGCATGGATATGATCTGAGAAGTGTCAAATGGTGGTAAGAAACGTCTCGGTTACGTATGGTAACCCTCGTTCCCTGAAGGAGGGAACGGAGACGTCACGTCGGATGAGTGGTGTGCTTACCATCTCCTGAAGAGCAGGTCCCTCCACCTCTGGGTTGCCCGTCTCAGGGCCTCTTGCTCTTTCACTTGCCACCAGGTTTGGCGGGGGCCTGGACGGGCGGGGCAGTTGCCCTGCGACCGGCTCCACGGTGCAGCTTTGCTGGAGTCCGCAGGAGCAAGGCGGTGGCAGGGGGCCGCCCTCGTTCCCAATTCGTCGGTCATCCGACGTGACGTCGAGAGTGACCGACTGAAAGGGAAAAACTGCTCTCAACTGCACAACTTTACAAATTTAACCATGATCCTTATGTTACCTTGTATGAAGCACCTACACTGTTCAGAACAGACTTTAAATAGCCTATAATGATGGCAGAGAAGTACAGGCAATATTATGTTTGTACCTGGAGCATCTGTGAACTTCCAGTTACCTCCTGCATGTCGTAAATGTTAATCTGTTATGCTTCGGCAAAAAAAGTTTTTGTTTGTTGCTTCAAGGAACACGATGCTTTTTCCCTCCCATCACACACGAAGCCTTCGTGTTCATCGCTCTAACAGTGATGATGGGCGTAATGAGATAGAGATTGATAGCCTCCATCATGCAGTACATCCTTGGGGTGCGTGCCAGCCATAATAGACAGATTTAAAGTGACGGGGTTAAGTATCCCTTAGATCCATTTCTGTTTGCCCTTTGTCTTATCAACATACTTCTTAAGAAAGCCGCCTGCCTTTCCTTTTAGGGCTGGGTTTTGACACAAACTTCACGATTCGATTCGATTCTCATTCACAAGCTTGCGATTCGATTCGATTACCAATTCGATTTGATTCAATATCTATTATTTTGGATATATATCAGGTACAGTACATGCCAAATTTTCTCAAGGAAAAAAAACTCAACTAATGCTGTAAAATATACATGAGAGTCAGTTGGTACAACATTACTATAATATTGAAGGTTAAAATTAATTAAGTTTTTACAATAGTAAAGTTACAGTTACATATTAATATTTCTTCAATTCGTTTTTTTTTTTAATATAAACATTTAAATGGTGGCTGTCATAAAAACTTGATGGATTTATTCAAACATGAATTAAACATTAAAGAACAGTAAACAATTATAATGAATATGTTATAGGGTGCATATATTAAGCAAAATGCCCCTCTCTACAGTTTATTTTTCTATCTGACTAATGAGTTTATGGTCACCGAATATGTTTTTGTGAGG
>NW_015557117.1:147335-152735 GCF_001515605.1 Sinocyclocheilus anshuiensis | reverse complement strand
TGTAAAATATACATGAGAGTCAGTTGGTACAACATTACTATAATATTGAAGGTTAAAATTAATTAAGTTTTTACAATAGTAAAGTTACAGTTACATATTAATATTTCTTCAATTCGCAGGTCGTATAAGCACCGCTGGCCAGTCGAGTACCTACAGACCCGGGAGGGGAGGCACGGTTCTCCCTGCTGGATGGAGGCGGTATTAAGACACAACTGCATCGCAATGGACCGCTCCTATTTTGTGCTGAAACTGGTATTAATGTGGAGGAGATGATCAGTTCACGTGCACCTCGTGCTGCGTCTGCTGATCTGAGGCGCTACAGCGATCTGTCACTTTACAATAAACAGCGCCAAAACTGCATTTATTGTTTAAATACTGCAATACAATGGACATAATTTGAAATCTGAGACTTTGTTTCATATTAAAAGTACCAAAACACAATGCTTATTGCGATTTATTGGATGGGAAGTACCCTTTAATGTTCCGTCCATTAACTGAAAACAGGCTAGACTAATCGATTCTTGGGATTTAGGATGAGAATCGATTCATATCGAGATATCGATATTTTTTACCCAGCCCTAGTTCCTCTAGTTCATTATTATACGTTATGTGTCTGCGGAGGACATAATTCCAAACAAACTCTATTAGATCACTGATTTATATTCAATTGCTGAAGTGTGTTTATGCTCAGTAGTTACAGTTAATGTTTGTACTCATAATTTTGATATAAACTGAACAAATCAAGACTTCGCTGAGGTTTTAACATGGATCGTTTGCCCTACTACAATATGCCAGATGCTCTATGAATATTAGTGCTCAGGGGCATCATGCACCTCATTTTATTTCGAGTGGGGACAAGTAACAGTTGCGACTCACTTTTTGGACTTGTGGTTCAGTTTTTGTTTAGCATGTGAGAGTACATAATATAAATTATTTGGAGACTGGATGGATGAATTAATGTAAGTAATTAATATATTTTTTATAATTATTATAATTTATTTATTTATTAGGCATGCTATATTGCCACTGAGCTTGAGAGAAAGTGATCACCATCCATTTGTTTATTCAAATAACTTTTAGAGTTAAAAGAGACATGAAGGTGGGTAGATGATGATAAATTAAAACTGAAGAATAAGATCAACAGAAATAAAATTTAGACATGTTTAGAATGGGTTCCCTTATGTTCCCTTAGTATATGTACAATGAAAAACGCTAATCAATCTAACAGGACATTTAATGTAATATTACATTAAAATACTGTTGAATGTAATTTTTGGAAGTAAAAAGAACGGGTCATCTTATAATTTACAATGAACTGACATGTACAGAACTGAGTTACAATTCACATTTGATGTTTTTCATTGCAATATATGCTTATTAGTTTTTTCTTATCAGTTATGTTCATTACGGTTGCATTTATTATCTATTATCTACTTCTTTATTAATTATTTTTTTCATGCTTGACAGGTCTTCCACAAGCAAACAGGGACAAGATCTTTGAGGGCTTGACCACAGAACAGGGATTCTACACATCAAAGGATTTCCTACCTTTGGTTGCAAAGGCCAGTAAAATAGGTGCTGAAAGAGATTCCAGTTTAAATTATTTTCAACATGGTGCAATGTAAAACAGTCTGAATTTACAGTATATATTTGGATATCAACTGCTATCATTTCACAGTAATTTTACTTGACTTATTTCCTGTTGTGTTATCTTGTAACAATATTGCACAGACTGGGAAAAAACAAATGTGTTTATTACACAATTCTCCTCAGTAGTTCTCAGTTGTGGCATTCAGTGGTCAGACTGTTAATAGTTTCTGTTAATGGTGTTTGATGATGGTTAAATTTCATGGCACTGAATTTTATCTACAATTTGGGTCGTTTGTTGTGTCTTTTTCTGTGGCATGTGTCTTTTGCAGGCATGTGTAATTGCCTTTCACAGCTGTCAAAGCTGCATGGGAATGTGATAGTCCTAGGTGCAGGAGACACAGCATTTGACTGCGCCACCTCTGCTCTCCGCTGTGGAGCTCGACGAGTCTTTGTGGTCTTTAGAAAGGGCTTCACCAACATTCGCGCTGTTCCAGAAGAGGTAAAAATAAAGTCAGTTCAGCAGCACCTGCAGCCAGTGATAGATTCCTACTGAAGGAACAGCTGTATACCCCACGTCCTAAAGAAGACATTTTCTCTTTTTGTCCTCTTAAATTACATTTTTAACCGTTTGTTAAAATTCTGTCAAATTCTCTCTCCATCTTTACCGCTGACTCAAATGACAAGTAGATAGACAGAATATTATGTACCTTTACAAACCCTTTTACTCCAAAAAATATTCTGCCTTGAGTATATATTAATTTTCTTTGCATAAATGAAGAAAATTCCAATCATTTTAAAAAATATTTTTATAAGTGAAGCAGTATGTAATATCTTTGCAACTAGTTGCGTACTGTTGCATAAAACCTTAAAATAAAAAAAAATACAAATCCCCAAATGGATATAATGTATTCAAGGGAATATAACCTTTAAAAAAATGAGTGTTATATTCATTATCCACCTTTCCTAGAACTTGCTTTATTGAGAACGTTGCCCAGTTTCAAAAGCCATTGTCTCAGTTATTACTGATATTTAGCAAAATTTAGTCTGTAATGTGGAATAGTTACATGAAATATTAATCATTTCAAATTAAACCTTATGAAAGTTAACACAGCTAGCCGTAGATTACATAACAGACAGTCAGAATAAAAACAATAAAAGTCAGCTGAGAAAAACTGAATGGCCTTACTTAATGGAATAAGCTGACAGTAAAAATATTCAGACTAAAATATCTATGATAACTAATCTGAAATCGAGTGTAAGATCTGGAGTGGAGTGAGCAGGAGTTCAAAGTGGATCTTTCTCTGTGAATTTGATATCTATGATAAAAATAAACATGTGAAACCATGGATAGATACACAAGACTAAGGTTAAAGAATAAATGAACAGGAACAAAGTGTCAGACTCTGTTCCCTGTCTGTGTGTGGTTTCTTCCCCCATGTGCTCCAGGTTATGTTTATGTCCTTATTTGGTCTTCCTGTTCCTGTCCTGAAACGTTGGTATTGTGTTGGGTCACCACTTGATGTTTAATGAACCCTTTTCACAGACTGATGACGTGTTTCAAAAGTTATTGGAGACATCATCGCATTGTATAGTTGTCAGACTCTGTTCCGTGTTTTGTGTGTGTTTTGCTCCCCATGTGTTTCCATGCCCATATTTGGTTTTCCTGTTCCTGTTCCCATTATGTTCCCTGATTAGTTCCATTAGTTCCAGCTGTGTCATTAATTATCTTCATTTGCTCCTGGTGTATTTATATTTATGTGTCAACCTTCTCAGCTACGTGTGTTTTCCTGGTTCCCTTGAAGTCATTAAAATTTCCTTACTGGTGTACTCTTCGTCTCTTCGTTCCTCGCTCCAACACAGTAGCATTGTGACACAAAGAAGGCTTACACTCTTATACAATTATTTTTTCACTTGCCCACAACTAAACATTATACACAATATGCGTATATTCAGAATGGTTATACCTTAAAACATATAACTGAATATACAGTATGGTTGATTAAGAGTCATATAAATGCACTGTAATGCATTGTTTAATTTTATGCATTAAAGTATATAAAGTATTATGCAAATGTAGAAACTACAAAGGTAGTTAAATGGTGATAGAAAAATACAGTTCCCTGTCGATACTACACTCGCACTGCGTCTGCTAAGATGCTATGGGAAAAAGCCTTTCTTCTCCTGAACTGAAGCCTTTTTTTTCAATCACGCAGTGAAACTGCACAATCACTGGTTCATGCAGTGTATAAAAAATTAACCAATGGCGCGACAGCGGAGCTGTACGAGCCTATGGCAACAAAGCCCGCCAAAGCCCGCCAGAATGGGCGGGGCCATCTGGCTATATAAGCAGGCGTTCGCCACAGGATTCTCAGATTTCTTCTCCTTCAGCGACGACTACGCTCTACGCTGATCCGAAGCCTGCTCGCCATTGACGCGCCTTTGCAGCTGGAATCGGGACCTCTCAGCATGGCTGACCTGCTTCTCCGCTGCCTCAGCGACGCAGCAGTTCCGGTGCATTTCCCCTGCCGCTATCCGGCAATTCTAAAAGAGCTTACTAAAAGAGCTTGGCAGGCCATCCACGGAGTGTCGAGATGAGTCATGGGGATAATAAAACGAGGATATTCACTCTAATTCACTCGAAGACCCCCGTGCTTCAGCGGCGTAGTCCCCACCTTAGTGCAAAGCAGGGACATTCACGTACTGCGCTCAGAGGTGATGAATCTGCTGGCAAAATGAGCTGTAGAAACGGTTCCTCCAGCTCAGAGCGAGTCGGGCTACTACAGCCGTTACTTCCTCGTCCCCAAAAAAGATGGTGGCCTCCGACCCATCCTCGATCTCAGACGCCTGAATCACGCCCTCATGAAAAGGTCGTTCAGGATGACTACGCTGAAACAGATCCTTGCGCAAATTCGCTCAGAAGACTGGTTCTTTTCTCTGAACCTGAAGGATGTATACTTTCACATCCAGATAGCCCCCCGTCACAGGCGATTCATGAGATTCGCTTTCGAGGGAGTGGCTTATCAATACACGGTCCTTCCCTTTGGGCTGCCCCTGGCCCCCCGCACTTTTACGAAGTGCATGGACGTGGGTCTCCCCTCTGAGACAGATGGGAATCCGCATTCTCAACTACCTCGACGACTGGCTCGTTCTGACCCAGTCGGAGGCAGAACTTGTATCACACAGGACCCTCCTCCTCAGCCACCTAGAGCGCCTGGGACTCAGGTTCAATTTTGCCAAGAGCGCGTTGTTCCCCAGCCAGCGAATATCATTCCCGGGAACAATTTTCGACTCAGCCCAAATGAGAGCTGTAGTCGTGCCGGAACGGGCTCTGACCATATGGAGATTGGTGGCCTCCTTCGAGATTGGCACCACTCGCCCTCTCAAAATGTTTCAGAGGATGCTGGACCTCATGGCTGCGGCATCGCCAGCACTACAGTTGGGTCTGCTTCGTATGTGCCCCCTTCAGCGCTGGCTGAAACCACGGGTTTCATCCCATGCGTGGCGTCATGGACACCTGCAGATCAGGGTGAATCAGGCCTATATAACAGTCCTGGTCCCCTGGAAGAGCTCTCGCTGGATGGAACAGGGCGTGACCATGGGAATGGTTTGCAGAAGGACAGTTGTCACGACAGATGCCTCCAACACAGGTTGGGGAGCGCTGTGCGAAGGCATACCGACTTTCGGCCACTGGTCGAAGGCGGAGAAAGGCTTCCACATCAACTGCCTGGAAATGCTAGCAGTGTGTCGAGCCTGTCAGTTCTTCCTGCCAGTCCTAAGGGGAAACCATGTGCTAATACGATTGGTCAACAT
>NW_015557117.1:146417-147246 GCF_001515605.1 Sinocyclocheilus anshuiensis | reverse complement strand
AACGTTGGTATTGTGTTGGGTCACCACTTGATGTTTAATGAACCCTTTTCACAGACTGATGACGTGTTTCAAAAGTTATTGGAGACATCATCGCATTGTATAGTTGTCAGACTCTGTTCCGTGTTTTGTGTGTGTTTTGCTCCCCATGTGTTTCCATGCCCATATTTGGTTTTCCTGTTCCTGTTCCCATTATGTTCCCTGATTAGTTCCATTAGTTCCAGCTGTGTCATTAATTATCTTCATTTGCTCCTGGTGTATTTATATTTATGTGTCAACCTTCTCAGCTACGTGTGTTTTCCTGGTTCCCTTGAAGTCATTAAAATTTCCTTACTGGTGTACTCTTCGTCTCTTCGTTCCTCGCTCCAACACAGTAGCATTGTGACACAAAGAAGGCTTACACTCTTATACAATTATTTTTTCACTTGCCCACAACTAAACATTATACACAATATGCGTATATTCAGAATGGTTATACCTTAAAACATATAACTGAATATACAGTATGGTTGATTAAGAGTCATATAAATGCACTGTAATGCATTGTTTAATTTTATGCATTAAAGTATATAAAGTATTATGCAAATGTAGAAACTACAAAGGTAGTTAAATGGTGATAGAAAAATACAGTTCCCTGTCGATACTACACTCGCACTGCGTCTGCTAAGATGCTATGGGAAAAAGCCTTTCTTCTCCTGAACTGAAGCCTTTTTTTTCATGAAACTGCAGAAACTGCACAATCACTGGTTCATGCAGTGTATAAAAAATTAACCAATGGCGCGACAGCGGAGCCTATGGAGCCTATGGAAACAAAGCCCGCCAAAGCCCGACA
>NW_015557117.1:135809-146102 GCF_001515605.1 Sinocyclocheilus anshuiensis | reverse complement strand
AGCTTCCACAGCCGCTACTTCCTCGTCCCCAAAAAGGATGGTGGCCTCCGGCCCATCCTCGATCTCAGACACCTGAATCACGCCCTCATGAAAAGGTCGTTCAGGATGACTACGCTGAAACAGATCCTTGCGCAAATTCGCTCAGAAGACTGGTTCTTTTCTCTGAACCTGAAGGATGTATACTTTCACATCCAGATAGCCCCCCGTCACAGGCGATTCATGAGATTCGCTTTCGAGGGAGTGGCTTATCAATACACGGTCCTTCCCTTTGGGCTGCCCCTGGCCCCCCGCACTTTTACGAAGTGCATGGACGTGGGTCTCCCCTCTGAGACAGATGGGAATCCGCATTCTCAACTACCTCGACGACTGGCTCGTTCTGACCCAGTCGGAGGCAGAACTTGTATCACACAGGACCCTCCTCCTCAGCCACCTAGAGCGCCTGGGACTCAGGTTCAATTTTGCCAAGAGCGCGTTGTTCCCCAGCCAGCGAATATCATTCCCGGGAACAATTTTCGACTCAGCCCAAATGAGAGCTGTAGTCGTGCCGGAACGGGCTCTGACCATATGGAGATTGGTGGCCTCCTTCGAGATTGGCACCACTCGCCCTCTCAAAATGTTTCAGAGGATGCTGGACCTCATGGCTGCGGCATCGCCAGCACTACAGTTGGGTCTGCTTCGTATGTGCCCCCTTCAGCGCTGGCTGAAACCACGGGTTTCATCCCATGCGTGGCGTCATGGACACCTGCAGATCAGGGTGAATCAGGCCTATATAACAGTCCTGGTCCCCTGGAAGAGCTCTCGCTGGATGGAACAGGGCGTGACCATGGGAATGGCTTGCAGAAGGACAGTTGTCACGACAGATGCCTCCAACACAGGTTGGGGGGTGCTGTGCGAAGGCATACCGACTTTCGGCCACTGGTCGAAGGCGGAGAAAGGCTTCCACATCAACTGCCTGGAAATGCTAGCAGTGTGTCGAGCCTGTCAGTTCTTCTTGCCAGTCCTAAAAGGACACCATGTGCTAATCCGGTCGGACAACATGTTAGTGGTGTCCTACATAAATCGCCAAGGAAGCCTCTCCTCGAAGCGTCTCTTCATTCTGGTAGAGCGCCTCCTGGAATGGGCTCAACTCAACCTGCGTTCGCTGAGAGCGGCACATATACCGGACAAATTGAATCAAGGAGCGACGTCCCCTCAGAGGAGTGGACGCTCCATCCGCAGACGGTTCAGATGATCTGGGAGATCTTCAGCGAGGCCGAGGTAGACCTCTTCGCCTCATAAGACAACTCTCACTGCCCAATTTATTACTCAAAGACCAAGGACGCGTTGGCCCACGATTGGCCCAACCTCCTCCTTTATGCATTTCCCCCGATCGCCCTGATCCCACAGGTAATCAGGCGAATCAGGGAACAAAAACACAAGGTTCTCCTGGTGGCCCCTCTCTGGATGAACCAGCTGTGGCTATCAGAGCTGACTCAGCTGTTGGTAGCGGCCCCTTGGCCCATTCCGTTGAGATGGGGCCTCCTCTCTAAAGCGAACGGGACAATATGGCACCCTCGGCCCAATCTGTGGGCCCTACATCTCTGGCCGCTCGACGGGAGCCTTCGAGCCTCCCAGAGCGAGTCTTAAACACAATTTCAGAGGCTAGAGCCCCGTCTACGAGACGCCTCTATGCCCTTAAGTGGTCTATTTTCTCCACTTGGTGTCTAAACCACAGCAAAGACCCTCCTACTTCTGATCTATCAGAGGTGTTGTCATTCCTGCAAGAGATGCTGGATAAGGGACGCTCCCCATCCACTCTCAAAGTCTATGTGGCGGCTATAGTGGCCTCTCATGCCCTATTGCGAGCCTATCGGTGGGCAGAAACAGCCCGGTTATCCGCTTCTTAAGGGGCGCCAGGAGGCTGAATCCGCCTCGTCCCCTAACCATCCCTTCATGGGATCTGCCCACTGTGCTGAGGGCCCTGAAGGGCCCCCTTTTTGAGCCGCTACAGTCTACCAACATTCGGTCACTGTCGCTGAAGACTGCTCTGCTTCTGGCACTAGCATCGGTAAAGCGAATAGGGGACCTGCAGGCGCTCTCCATTAGCCCTGCCTGCCTGGAATTCGGGCCTAATGACTCTAAGGTCGTCCTGAAACCAAGGCATGGTTACGTACCAAAGGTGCTCTCCACTCCATTCAGAGCACAGGTCATTACGCTCTCTGCGCTTCCTCACTCTGAAGAGGACAGAGAGTTATCTCTGCTCTGCCCCGTCAGAGCTCTGAGAACTTACATTGAGCGTTCCGCCCCTTATAGACGGTCGGAACAACTTTTTGTCAGCTTCGTTAACCGCACCAAAGGGCATCCGGTCACAAAGCAAAGACTCTCTCGATGGATAGTAGACGCCATCACGTTAGTGTACTCTTCCTTGGGCCGTCAATGTCCCATCGGAGTACGGGCCCATTCTACCAGAGGCATCGCCTCGTCTTGGGCATGGTCCAGCGGTGTGTCCATTGCGAATATTTGTGAGGCGGTCGGCTGGGCCTCGCCGTCCACATTCGCAAGGTTTTACAACCTGGAAGTCCCGGCCTTGCAGGCCAGGATCCTCTCCGCTTGAATAGACATGCGCTGCGTTACACAAACAGATCTGACAGAGAGCCCTTGACCATATCGCGCTCAAGCTTTCTGGCATTAGTTCACATGTCAGCTCTCAACCCCTGGGTACCGAAGTTGCAGGAGTACTCTGAAACAATTAACCAGGCCAGGTGTGACCTCAAGAAGCTCAGCCCGTCTTAGCCTTGGATTGTTGTTAGCTTCTCTATGGGCATTGTTTGCTTATGGAAGTTATGATACTTATAGTCGTTCCTCTACCTTAGCATGGCGTGATTGTACTGTGTTCCCATAGTGTCTTAGCAGACGCAGTACGAGTGTAGTATCAACAGTATCAATCCGCTGCCGAGCCATTGGTTAGTTTTTTATACACTGCACGAACCATTGTCTGTGCAGTTTCACTGCGTGATTGAAAAAAAAAGGCTTCAGCTCAGGAGAAAAAAGTCTTTTTCCAATAGCGTCTTAGCAGACGCAGTACTCGTTCCCGTATCTCAGGGAACCGAGGTTACGTTAGTAACCGAGTACGTTTTTGAGGGGAATGTTTAGTATCCTTCACAGTACTGTATGTGTGTACACTCGCTGCCTTGCACGTGAACAGAGGTTAGACTGTTGATTCATCTGTGAAAATGTTTACATAATAAGCCAGATGCCATATTGTCTTCCACTTTATACTGAACAGTTTATGAATAGCAATTTAATTCATTTAAATCTTACATTTCTCCTGTTTATATTGTATACAATTTATATGCCTATACTGTACCTAGTGCCTAGGTTAGCTGTTGCCAAACACAGTAGGCTAGAGAATGATGTATATTTATTGGTATTACCCATAGAAAGACTTTCCCATCTCAAAGAAAAAACCTTGGAGTAAAAGCAGTTGAAAAAAAGTTTGTCAGGAAAAAGGTGAGAGAAGTTTCTGTAAAGGTGACCATGCTGAGCTTTATATAACAAGATTTATTTTTCTGTGGAGCTTTTTATCAAAGTAATTAAAACATATTCTTTTCTCAATGACAACTGTTGCAATGCTGCCATGGCAACAGTGACAAGAAAGTTAAACTTAGAAATGTGTAGCTACAGCAACTATTAGCTCTGCCTTTGCTCTGCGAACATTCAAACAGGGGTGTGCTAAAGCACCATGGCCGTAAATTAAGCTTCTTCATAAAGGAGGGATTTTTATGAAAGGTGTTAGTTTTATTTCTACTCTGTTCATGTACGTTTAAGGAATTTAGCAGACACTTTTTTTTCCAGAACGACTTACTAAAAGCTCTTTAGCTTGACACATGAGACCATTGTGATCAACAGATGGTAAGCATACAGTTTAGAACATTATCTGCTAGGAAAATACAAATTGTACAAATACAAACAAGTGCTTGCTAGTACAAATAAAGCTAATATAGATACAATTAACCTAGTGCAAATAAACAATACAATGTTTGGTTTCTTTTTAAAATAACATAACAAATGTTTTTGAAACTTTGAATTTCAAATGTCAGTTTGCAATGGAGTAAATTGCAGAATGGGGGTGGAAGTTTTGATGATGGTAATTGATGTGCGGTCTATGTACGAATAAAACCTACAGCACTGTTCCCTGGTGAGGAAAGGGCTGACTCTGGATATTCAGCAGGAGGAATCTGTGTGTCTTGACTGTGGTTAGTTTATGTGTTGCAAATGACAGGTTGTTGTCCAGTGTGACATCAGGGTTCTTAGCTTTCTGTGTGGGTGAGATGGTGGAGTTGTTTATTGAAACGACAAGGTCTTGGCAAGGGTGGTTTTTAGATGGGATGCACAGAAGCTTTTTTTATTTTATTTTTATTTTTTTATAAATTTAGCTTCAGAGACAGCCATTCATCTAGGTAAAAATGCTAGCCAGACACAAGGTGATTTGTGAGATACGTGGTTGTCAGAGGGTGGGAAAGTGAGAATTAATTGATTATCAGCTCAATAAGAATAAAAGATGAAGCCAAGAATACACAACCATTTGGTGTAAAGGAAGAACAGAACTGGTCTGAGTACTGAACCCTATGGAACTCCAATGGATGTGGAGATGAAGTGAGTCCTTCCCATTATATCCAGTAGGTACTTTTCTATAGGTACGATGAAAACAATGTGAGTGCAGATCCTGTAATTCAATTGCTGTGATTAGGGCTGTTTTTGTGGAGTGTGCCATTTCGAAACCAATTTTCAGCAATGAAGTTATTCTTGCAGGTGTAGTCTGGGATATGCTTGAACACAGTCTGTCTTGCTTCACAATAGACATAAAATTTAATTTAATTTTATCCCATGATCCTATCAGAACAGTCTTGTCACCCATTTTGGGTCACTACCCACCAGTTGAGAACTACTGCTCTTCACTGTTGAGAAAGGGCAGTAAAGATTCTTATAACCTGTCAGATGTCCATGACAAACCGACGTGAAGAGGACCTGAAGAAGTTAGGGAGGTCAGGTGATGGTGGAGGTGATGTAGAGGAGTGTAAGATGGAGAAAAGAGGGGTTGAAGAGGAGGTCAAAAGTGCATGTGGAAGGGTTTTAGGAGTCTTGTGCTTGTGAACCTGGTAAATGGTTTATACTGGAGTGTTTTATTGGAGATTCTTAAGAGGAAAGAAGCAATGCACTGCTGAAGTTATCAGGAGATACAGTGGAAGGAGTAGGATAAGCTGGAGGGTTAAGTAAAGAGTGAAAGATACAAAAAATCTTTCTGGGGTTTGAAACTTGGCTTTGTAGAAACTTTTAGGAGATTTTCACTGGGAAGATTTGGGTTTCCAGATCAATGGTGCGGTACGGTAAAATGGGTGATGATGTCTGTAAGCAGGCTCAGGAAGATGTTCAGGTTTCTTTGAAGTTTTTGAAGTATAGCCAATAGTTAAATTTTAGTGTCATGACCACCTTCTAAAGATGAATGCATGAAGTTAACTCTGTTTTCACACATTCCAATGTTAGCAATTAGAATCACATGCTTCTCTTTTGATTTCTGTTTTTTAAGATGGAGGTGGCCAAAGAGGAAAAGTGTGAGTTCCTGCCCTTCCTGTCTCCTCAAGAGGTAATCAAGAAAGATGGACGTGTCGTTGGCCTGCGTTTTTGCCGCACAGAGCAGCAGGGTGATGGGACCTGGATTGTTGATGAGGAGCAAATTGTCCACCTGAAAGCAGACTTCATCATCAGTGCCTTTGGCTCCATGTTGAACGATCCAGAAGGTAAGGTCAGGGTTGAGCCAGGTAGTTGGAATTAATGAGCTCATATGGGTTTATTTTTATTTTTTTAAGAATTTAATTTCTCATAATGCTTTAACTGTATTTGTTTCCTGCAAAGTACTTTGTACCAAATTAATGATTCCAATATGTATTATTTTATGTTGCACACTGGGCCAGTTAAAAAAACGTGTTCTGATGTAGTTTAAAAGAGCACATGTTGGCGTACCTGTGGTCCATGTGAAAGATTTCCCCAGCAAGCATCACAGAATCCAGACTTTTCTCTCATCAATAAGCATTCAGCACTGCCCGACTTATCTTTCTTTAACAGATTTTAGTAGCCACAGTAGTGATAACCATCACTGTGATGGAGAGGCAGGAGTTGATAAGACCCTCAAAACGAGAGCCTTGTTTCATTATGGGAATCCTTTATCAATCCACCATCACAAATACAACCTTATTTCAGCAGATTAGCCTAAAACATCAACCACACATTCACATATAATGTCTAGATCACATATTCTGTGCTTCTTGACTATATATATTGACCAAGGTCTTTTTGTTTTATATATATATATAAAGGCTATTAAATAAAACGCACAAATTCAATTGAGTAATGAGTGACCTATAAATAGTACAGAATCTTAAATACTTGTTCATTTGTTTCATATTTTTAGATCCTAAAACCTTTTAAATTAGATTATAAATCTCAGATGTGGCCTCTGTGACCTTTGTACCTTGCTGTACAGTATATCATTGTGTTTATTTGTCGGCTCACATTCACAACAGCTATTTTTCACCTCCTCATGATTTCTTTTTCTTTACTTAGTGTTTTGTTGTCCCAGTGTTGTTGCTCTTGAGCGGACCTGTCATCCATCCTATACACTGTAATGTCTCTGAGCGGAGAGTCGTTTCATCACTGGCTTGAAGCTCAGAGATAGCAAGCTTATAAATGCCACTCACTCCCCACACCTTGCCCAAGATATTAATTACTTATCAACTCCAATGGCCGGCAGAGCCAACAGAAGATGGTTGTGTTGCAGTATTAGAGAAGAGAAAAGCTGAGATAGTGAGAAATGCTCCCCCTGCAATCTTGGGTGGGCAGGCTGGTCGGTGATTAGATCACCACTGGCTGCAGCTGACTGGCTACTTTTACAACTGTGGAGACCCTTTGCTGGACCCTATGAAGCATGACGTTGTCTGTATTCAGATCCCTAGTCCTCAAAGCAAAGCAGTTTTGAGACATGCTCACAGTTAAAGGAGTAGTCTACCAAAAAAAAGTAATAATAATTCTGTCATAATTTTCTACCTCTCATGTCATTCCAACCCTGAATCCTTTTATTTTCTTTTGTGAAAGACAAAAAGTGTAATTTGAAAGACTCAAGACCAGTGTTGTTATCGTTAACCAAAACTAAAACTATTAAAACTATTAAAATATAAAACTAAATGCTCATTTAAAATATTAATGAATAGTATATAAATAATACTAAAATAACACTGGCACAGACTGAAATTTCAATCATTTATTCACTCATAATTCTTTCTTGCAGTGAACTATAAACTTGAGATCTGCAGATCATTGAGTCAGTGAACTGAGCTTGTGAACTCGTTTGACTGGATCTTTCCTATTCGTAAATGAATCGTTCTGTCCAGTTAGTGAAGTGAACTGAATCAACTGGTTCATTTGAAAATAATAATTTGTTCACATATTGAATGACACATAGCAATCAGATGACATCAATCAAGAGCTGCAGTGGAGATGATTATTCTAAAATATTTTGTTGTATTTTATATTGTTTGTATTTACTATGATCCTGTTTTCTAGATAAGGCCAGTGTTTTTTTATCTTCTTCTTTTTATTTTCTTTCCTACTAAAAAAAAAAAAATTAAATTAAAAATTACAGGTTTAGATTTGACATGAAGTGAGTAAATAATAACAAAATTGACATTTTCTGAAGCAGTCTGATGCTTTCACATCACAGTTTCAGCATCATAACAATAAATGAATTCATATATTTGCATTTTCAGCGATGCGTTCTGCTTTCTCACTTTCTTCCATCCACAGTGGCTTTGTCTCCTGTAAGCTGTTGCATTTCTTCATGTCAATGTCTTCCTGCTTGTATTTCACACAGCAGCATGCATTCCATCTTCTAATGGTGCTTGGCAATGAGCAGTTGTATGAGAAGTTACTCTGGAGAGTACTACTGGATTCTAAGAGGAGGCCATTTCATTTAACGGGAAGATCTCAGGAGTCCCTTAGATTTGTCACACTCCACAGCCCGCAGTGTGCATGAGACAGACAGAAAGAGAGGTGGGGGAGGAGGGAAACAAACAGGATGAAGTGTGAGGATGGTTTTTTTTTTTTTTTTCTGAAAGTGATGAGGCCGGCAGTCTTCATGATCACTGGAGCGTCAGGTGAGGAGAGCTGACGGAGGGACCAGGGGATTGATCTAGAAAAAAAGGAAAGGGAAAATATACTAAAAAATAACAGCCACAGCAAAAGCATCAACAGGGCCGTCAGGGTTACAAATTCCTCTGCTTGTCTCAGGCTGGCATCCAGAGGGACTGTCATTTCTTCCTTCATCAAAGGAAGTCATGTCTTCATTTTTCAGCTTAAACATCCAGCAGTCACTAAGTGAATAGTTATGTGTACTTAGTGGCACCAAAAATATTTGGACTCTTAAAAAGCCTATAAAATCTGACTCAGATCAGATAATATTGCATATGTATTGCACTCAAACACATATCTATAAACTTGAACTATAAACTTGAAATCTGCAGATCACTGAGTCAGTAAACTGAGCTTGAAAACTCATTGGACTGGATCAGACCTATTCGTAAATGAATCGTTCCGTCCAATTAGTGAGGTGAGCGGAATCAACTGGTTCATTTGAAAAGAGTAATTTGTTCACATATTGAACGACACCTATCAATTTAGCATCAATATCAGTAAACACAAAAATCCATACGAAGTCCGTTCTAAACACTTCCTGATGTGGTTTTAAATCAGATACAT
Organism: Sinocyclocheilus anshuiensis; assembly: GCF_001515605.1. NCBI lineage: Eukaryota > Metazoa > Chordata > Actinopteri > Cypriniformes > Cyprinidae > Sinocyclocheilus > Sinocyclocheilus anshuiensis. The sequence goes on along the minus strand of NW_015557117.1, from coordinate 137,315 downwards.
ATCTGATATTTGGACACATGATCTACATCTAAACACAATTCAAAAAATGTCAAGCCATCACAAGGTAAAGGAGACACATTTGCCCACAAAGATAACTTTTCTTAATGTCAAATTTTAAAGCAGATATAAATAAAATAACTCATGAAAATTAAGTTTATTTTACCCGTTCAGTCAATTTTTGCTCTTCAAACATCAATGAAAGCTTTAACTTGTCCATGCTAGCAAGTGATCATGGTATAAGCAGGATAATCACATCTGGTTTGCATTAAAGTCAAAGAGCCACCCACCATGAATTACAGTATATAAATCATTTTTATATATGGCTGCTCAAAACCGGAAGGTCAGCCGTGTCAATAAAAGCGATCAGAATGGAATCATCATAGTTTGGATACATGTAAACGCAGATATCAGATACGAGTCGTGTCTTAAGTTTAATGTAAACAGGTGATACAAAAAATTGAATAAGATCAAAAGATCGGATCTGTGCATTAAGCCTTGCAGTGCCTTAGATTTGAAGACATGTATATGCTAGTGTACAGAATTATTTTCTGGAAAAATGCACCAAAATATTGATGACTCATTCACGGATTTTTGTCAAATCAAATGCTCTCTAGAATGAGAATGTGTTCCATCCAAACTATCTGAAATTAGTCAACAAATGAAAGAATCTGTACGAATTCCATTCCATTTGATAACAAAATCTTAGAACAAGAGGCATTTATTTGATAGACAACAGCCACATTTTCCTAACAAAACATAAAAGTAAACAAATGTTTGTCGGGTTTTAAATGATAATGTTTTTTATGACAGTTCTGGATGTTGAGCGTAACTTAGTGGAACATGTTCACAGTGAATGTGAACTACATGTGGTTACTCTGCATGGACACCTGTGTGGCCATGAAGGGAAATAACTACATACATCAATTAAAAAAACCTTGGATGTGTCTGAAAGCTGAAAAATGCAGTGTATTTATGTTGGAAAGCATCAAGACATGTCTGAATTGAGTGTTTGTGTAACATCCGGTGTATATATTTTGTGCTGTCAAACAATTAATTGCGATTAATCACATTCAAAATAAAATGTGTGAAAATATATGCAAAATATATGTGTGTGTACTGTGTATATTTATGATGAATGTATAAATTAATCTATATTAATCTTGATTAATCATTTGGCATCACTAATATACATACATACATACATACATATATATATATATATATATATATTATTATAATATAAAAAAATATTCTTTTTTTTTTTTTTAAATGTCCAGTCTACCTTGACATAGTTGTAAAGTTGTTTTAATCTATTTTTGATACACTCTAACCACTCTGTGATATTGTGTGCTGGAACAGTGAAGAAGGCCCTGGAACCAGTAAAGCTGAACGGATGGGGGACACCTGAGGTGAACAGCGAAACCATGCAGACCAGTGAACCCTGGGTGTTTGCCGGCAGAGACATCGCCGGCTTGGCCAACACTACCGTGGCGTCTGTCAACGATG